>NC_045427.1:467278664-467541164 GCF_902635505.1 Sarcophilus harrisii | reverse complement strand
TTTCAGGTTGTCAGTCTGCAGCGAGGCGATAGGCATATTTTTTTTCCCTTGTCAACAACTGATTGGAGCCTGAATGACTACAAATTAGTTTAGTGACAGAACAAACTGTCACCGATATCTCTGAATCAGTTGAAAATGAATAAGGTTGACAGGAACTTGAGAGCCTAATGAGTCCTTCGAATGGTTGCTCTGAACTTACTGGACAACTAGACAATAAGGAGTATGAAATATTGGAAATCAATGCTTTACTATGGAATTTCATGATGCCCCCAATGTCTTCAGTTCATAGTATTTTATATTTTGATGGATTATCTGAAGGCAATGATTACCTAGGACATTGGGATGATAGGAAACCTTGTGCAACCTTTAAAAATTACTTGTCTGAGCTATTAGTGGGGTAGAAATATTGATTGGGCTTCATGGGTAAAAGTATATGGTTTTAAAGTTTGGGTAGGTTAAAAAAATCACTTCATTCTGTTTATGTATACACATAGATATGAATATGTATACACATAGATATGAATATAGTCTCAGATGGCAAAGAGAAAAAAGTCTCAGGTGACTTTGTATGTTTCTAACTTTGTGTTTCTTTATGTTTTTAGGAGACATGGAGAAGGGTCAAACAAATCGAACCACTAAGAACAAGGATGCCCATGTCTGTGGCAGGTGCTGTGCCGAGTTCTTTGAATTATCAGATCTCCTGCAACACAAGAAGAGCTGCACTAAAAATCAATTAGTTTTAATTGTGAATGAAAATCCACCTTCCCCTTCTGAAACCTTTTCCCCCAGCCCGCCCTCCGATAATCCTGATGAACAAATGAATGACGCGGTTAATAACACCGATCAAGTAGACTGCAGTGACCTTTCAGCACCCAGCAAACTTGACAGGGAAGAGTCCATGGAAATGCAGGCCTCTGGCACGAACAGTGATCCCAACAGCATCGACAGTCGAATTATTCCAAGCAGCCACAGCTCTTCCATGGGTACCTCAGCTATCACAACCTCTCTACCTCAGCTAGGGGATTTGACGACACTGGGCAACTTTTCCGTGATCAACAGTAATGTCATCATAGAAAACCTCCAGAGCACGAAGGTGGCAGTGGCCCAGTTCTCCCAGGAAGCAAGGTGCAATGGGGCGTCCAGTGGTAAGCTGGCCATCCCAGCCCTCATGGAACAGCTCTTGGCTTTGCAACAGCAGCAGATCCACCAGTTGCAACTGATAGAGCAAATCCGTCACCAAATACTGCTGTTGGCTTCCCAAAATGCAGATAGGCCAACATCTTCTAGTCCTTCTCAAGGTACTTTACGAACATCTGCCAACCCCTTGTCCACGCTAAGCTCCCATTTATCCCAGCAGCTGGCAGCAGCAGCTGGATTAGCACAGAGCCTTGCTAGTCAATCTGCCAGCATCAGTGGTGTGAAACAGCTACCCCCAATACAGCTACCTCAGAGCAGTCCTGGCAACACGATCATCCCATCCAGCAGTGGCTCTCCTCCAAATCTTAACATATTGGCAGCAGCAGTTACAACTCCGTCCTCAGAAAAAGTGGTTTCAAGTGCTGGTGGCTCCCAGGTTAACAACCCACCAGTATCAGCATCCTCACCAGCTTTTGCAATAAGCAGTTTATTAAGTCCTGCATCTAATCCACTTCTACCTCAGCCTGCCCCTGGTAACTCTGTTTTCCCCGGACCCTTGCCCAATATTGGAACAACTGCAGAGGATTTAAACTCTCTGTCAGCTTTGGCCCAGCAAAGAAAAAGCAAGCCACCAAACGTAACTGCCTTTGAGGCGAAAAGTACTTCTGACGAGGCATTCTTCAAACACAAGTGTAAATTCTGTGCTAA
This sequence comes from Sarcophilus harrisii, assembly GCF_902635505.1. Taxonomy (NCBI): domain Eukaryota; kingdom Metazoa; phylum Chordata; class Mammalia; order Dasyuromorphia; family Dasyuridae; genus Sarcophilus; species Sarcophilus harrisii. The sequence goes on along the minus strand of NC_045427.1, from coordinate 467,539,319 downwards.
AGTCTTTGGTAGTGACAGTGCCTTGCAGATCCACTTGCGTTCTCATACTGGTGAAAGGCCATTCAAATGCAACATCTGTGGGAACAGATTTTCCACAAAGGGAAATTTAAAAGTCCACTTTCAGCGCCACAAAGAGAAATATCCTCACATCCAGATGAACCCCTACCCTGTGCCTGAGCACTTGGATAATATCCCTACAAGTACAGGTATCCCATATGGGATGTCCATCCCACCTGAGAAACCTGTCACCAGCTGGCTGGACACCAAGCCAGTCCTGCCCACACTGACCACTTCAGTTGGCTTGCCGCTTCCCCCAACAATCCCCAGTCTGACCCCTTTCATCAAGACTGAAGAACCAGCCCCAATACCCATAAGTCATTCTGCCACCAGCCCACCATGTTCTGTTAAAAGTGATTCAGGAGTGGTTGAAATAGCCCCAAGGAGCTCCATTGAGCTACTTGAAGAAGCAGAGGGGTCCACTTTGCCACCATCTAACAGTAAGATAGATGAAGGCACCCCTGTACCCAACTTACTCACAAACACTAACAATTCCATGAGCTCCCCAGCTGCAGATTCCAGTTCTAGCAATATAGCCACTTTTACCAACCCTCTGATGCCTCTTATGTCAGAACAGTTCAAGGCAAAGTTCCCTTTTGGAGGGTTGTTGGACTCAGCACAAGCTTCAGAGACATCAAAACTACAGCAACTGGTAGAAAATATTGACAAAAAGGCAACAGACCCCAATGAGTGTATCATTTGCCATCGAGTTCTAAGTTGCCAGAGTGCATTGAAGATGCATTATCGGACCCATACTGGGGAGAGACCATTTAAATGTAAAATCTGTGGTAGGGCTTTCACCACAAAAGGGAATCTTAAAACTCATTATAGTGTCCACCGTGCCATGCCCCCACTCAGAGTCCAACATTCCTGCCCCATCTGCCAGAAGAAATTCACTAATGCTGTGGTACTTCAGCAGCACATCAGAATGCATATGGGGGGCCAGATTCCTAATACCCCAATTACTGAAAACTATCCTGAGTCAATGGAATCAGACACAGGTTCTTTTGATGAGAAGAACTTCGATGACCTAGACAACTTCTCAGATGAAAACATGGAAGACTGCCCTGATAGCAGTGTGCCTGATACACCCAAGTCTGCTGATGCATCACAAGATAGCTTGTCTTCTTCCCCTCTACCCCTAGAAATGTCAAGTATTGCTGCTTTGGAAAATCAGATGAAGATGATCAATGCTGGATTAGCTGAGCAGCTTCAGGCCAGCCTCAAGTCAGTTGAGAATGGGTCTGTAGAGGGGGATGTAATGACAAATGACTCTTCCTCAGTTGGGGGTGATATGGAGAGCCAAAGTGCTGGAAGCCCTGCTATTTCAGAGTCTACCTCTTCCATGCAGGCTCTATCCCCATCCAACAGCACCCATGATTACCACAAGTCACCAAGTATTGAGGAGAAGCAGCAAAGAGCATTGCCGAGTGAGTTTGCCAATGGTTTATCTCCCACCCCTGTGAATGGTGGGGCTTTGGATTTGACATCTGGTCATACAGATAAAATTATTAAAGAAGATTCCTTGGGCATACTCTTCCCTTTCAGAGACCGGGGTAAATTTAAAAACACCGCATGTGACATTTGTGGCAAAACATTTGCTTGTCAGAGTGCCTTGGACATTCATTACAGAAGTCATACCAAAGAGAGACCATTTATTTGCACAGTTTGCAATCGTGGGTTTTCCACAAAGGGTAATTTGAAGCAGCATATGTTGACACATCAGATGCGAGATCTACCATCACAGCTCTTCGAACCTAATTCCAACCTTGGCCCCAATCAGAACTCTGCAGTTATCCCCACCAATTCATTGTCATCACTCATAAAAACAGAAGTAAATGGTTTTGTGCATGGTTCTTCTCAGGACAGTAAAGATAATTCCTCAAGCCTGGTCCCATCAGGGCCTCTATCTTCATCTGCCACATCTCCAGTTCTGCTCCCAGCCCTTCCTAGGAGAACTCCCAAACAGCATTATTGCAACACATGTGGAAAGACCTTCTCTTCCTCCAGTGCTCTGCAGATCCATGAAAGAACACACACTGGAGAGAAGCCCTTTGCCTGCACAATTTGTGGGAGAGCTTTCACGACAAAAGGCAATCTTAAGGTACTCAGCAGTGTCTTTCTACTTCCTAACTCTCTCCTCTCTTTTGTGCGTGTGTGTGTGTGTGTGTGTGTGTGTGTGTGTGTAAGATATTTACTGAATGTTGTCAAGCAAGCAACTTTTAGGTACTTGTATGAAAATGGGCTGCATTGGCCTGACTTTGGCATTTTGTTCCTTGCTGAATGTTCATGTGCTGAATAATTTGATACATGTGCAATGTAGTGGCCTGTTTCCATTGTCCAGCTAAGTGTACCAAATGAATTGCTTTACCAACCAAATAAGACAGCACAGCGTTGCCATGGGGTATTGATTAAGGATCTCCACATGGCCTGGGTCCTGTGTGTACTGCTGAATAATTATTAGCCTTTTTTAATGTGGACTCTTCTTTTCATCACTGTACAGCACAGTATGATGGTTGTTGTTCTTTTTAAAAAATAGTATAACTACTGCTAATGGGCATTATGTTAATTGATTATATAACATTTCCTACTGATATGTGTTGGAAATAAAGCAAATATACTTAAGTTCTAGAGTACCAGTTGAGCACTCTTGCTGTGTACATTTTTCTGTTGACAGAGTATTTCTCTAGAGATTGCTGCCAGTAATGTGAGATGAATAATTACTTTCTGGCCATTCAGTCTGTACATGAAGCTCTCCAATGAGCAATCAGGGAGGGATACTTTCTTCCTGTCTGAAAAGGACATTTATAGGGTAAAGAGTGTCAAATACAATACTTACCATCACAATGAAAGTGGACATAACAATTCTAACCCTGAAAGTAGCTATCTGCAACTGACTGGATCGCCTGAGGCCATTATAAGCTAAATACTTGTAATAAAATGGAGCATGGCCCGGCATCCTTCCACTGGAAGGAGCAGGCCTTGTGCTGTAGAGAGAATGTCTTGATAACACACACAGGTTATTACCAACTGAAGGGAGGGGATCTTATCCCCAACCTTTCCCACTGATCTTCACATAACAAGAATAGACATTTGAACTACTATCTTTGTCTAGTGTTTGGATATGAATTTAGACAGATTGGACTATTAAATCTCTCTCTCTCTCTCTCTCTCTCTCTCTCTCTCTCTCGTCTCTCCCCTTTCTCTCTCTCTCTCTCTCTCTCTCTCTCTCTCTCTCTCTCTCTCTCTCTCCTTCCTTTGCACTTATTCTCTGCTTCTTAGGTACACATGGGCACTCACATGTGGAACAGTACCCCAGCCAGAAGAGGCAGGCGACTTTCTGTGGATGGTCCCATGACATTTCTGGGAGGCAATCCTGTAAAATTCCCAGAAATGTTCCAGAAAGATTTGGCTGCAAGGTCAGGAAATGGAGATCCTTCCAGTTTTTGGAATCAGTATGCAGCTGCACTCTCCAATGGTTTGGCCATGAAGACCAACGAGATCTCAGTCATTCAGAATGGTGGCATCCCTCCAATTCCTGGAAGCCTTGGCAATGGCAGTAGCTCACCTATTAGTGGGTTGACGGGAAGTTTGGAGAAGCTCCAGAACTCTGAACCTAATGCTCCTCTAGCTGGTCTGGAGAAAATGGCAGGCAGTGAAAATGGAAATAACTTCCGTTTTACCAGATTTGTGGAGGACAACAAAGAGATCGCAACAAGTTAAAGAGAATCATCCTTATAAATAACATTCCTGCTAAGAAAGCAACGTTGCTTTCTTGTTGTCTCCTCTCCCTTCCTTCCCTTGCCTATTTCCCTTGCCCAGATTTATGAACAACAACATTATTGACATTTTTTGTACCATGTTCAACTTCTAGAGTTCTAAGAGAGCTTATTTATTAGTGATATAACCTTGCTTTGCAAAAAAAAAAAAAAAAAAAATGCAAGCATTAACTTTGGTCTTCTGTATTTTGAACTAAATACTAATTGACTAGAGTGCTGTAAACTTGCTGTAACATTTATGGCAATTGCAAGTTGTTCTGATAGATGACCTTATTCTGGCATTAACTTATTTTCTATATCCAGTTTAACATGAACTCTGGTGTTGATGCAATGCCTCAGTGATGCATTAGATCTCTAATAAAGTCTGTATATAAATGTACACTTTGATCCTGCTGGAAAATTTTATCAGCAAACACATTGTTTAATCTTCCAAAACAGATCTAAGGAAAGGACTGAAAAAAGCCCAACAGTACAGACTGAACAGAGTGGTTCTTTGCAAAAGGTTCAATTTTTGATTTTTATTATAAAATTAAAACTGCTTTAATTTTGGGGATAGATTTAACACTTTCCGTTTTGAACTGTTATTTGTATTGTGCTTTTTACTTGAGTCGTCTTAAATGTTTAATAAGTTTCTGTACAGTAATAAGCACGCAGATTATTAGAGAAGATACAAAAGTGTTGTTTTGGTAGTTGAAACTGAGACATAACATTTTGCCTTGTAGGTATATTCATTATAGAAAATGTGCTGGAATTTCACAATGCTGCTAAGTATAGCATCTTGAACAACCTTCCGTGGAAAAATTGTAGATGCTCCTGTATATACAATAAGAAATATCACTTTCATTAAAATGTACATATGTTCCTTACAAGGTGAGCTCATCTTCTTGATCAAGGGAACAGGTATAGTGTTTGTTTATTTTGTTTTAGGTATGGGGGGGAAAAACATGAACTGTTACATGCACTTTCTTGGAAAGTTAAAAAGAAAAGGGGGTCCAATTTCTTTAACATTTAATATTTACTAACAGCAGAGATACTGTAATTCTACTCAAGTAATCAAATACATTTTTTTTTGCAACAGATAAAACAAAACACTGTGTCTGTGTTTTTAAGATATACTGGTATTTAGTAATGTCCATGAATGTAGTAATTATTTTATTCCCCTGAATAGCAGTGGACTTACTATATTGTGTAAGCCAGTTTGTGATTTTTTTTCCTCTTAAAAATGTAATTATGATAGATTTCATTGAAGAAAATTGCAGTTCTCATTTTTGAAAATGTTTGGAAAGCCTAGTTATTTGCCTAATTATTTCCCTGTTTCCAGATTGTGAATATCTTTTATAGTCTTTCCTTTTCCCCCTTCCCAGCCCCTAAAACAAAAGCTACTAAAGGATGATTTTTATCAGGATCAGGTAAGTTTCCTTGTGAAGGAAATTATATTGGATTGTAGGCTAATTATTATTTCAATGGCCTAAGTGTTACATGGGTTTCTTTATTCAGATGCTGTATGGGGTGTTCAGAACTGTTAGGAGTGGATTGCAGCAATGAAGAATTCCCAAAGTAGGGAGGATTATAAACTTGACTATGAAATCGTTTTTGTGAAATTAGGCCTGCATCCAGGAGAGGTTAATGGGTTATTTATTGAATTTGTTATTCAAATTTAAGAATAAAAAATGCAATTGAATAGACTTTAAGCACTGATATAAATATGTTTTAAGTAGACTAGTTCATTCCTCCACCCTCACCTCACTTTGGTCTTTCCTTCATGCTCGTTTCCCCTCCACCCTTCTTTACCATTTTGGAGTTTTATTTTAGAGTCAGGTAAAGAGAAGGGCTGAGGCTGCCCTTTAGTGAGTGAAGCCATTAGTTCTGACAAAGTGGATTGTGTAACTTGCTTTTTCCATACCCCATGATTCTTTAAAAAAACTATTTTCCTCTGACCTAAAAGGATATGTTGCTACTACTCCTGCGGAGGCAGGAAGGCTTTTTCTATCCAGGAAGAGTACAATATGTCTCAAAAGCATTTGCTCGAGAGCGATACAAGCCCGAGTCCCAGGGCAACCCTGAAGAGCCAAATTGTCTAGGGATGGGTGATACCGGCCACCCCAATGCGGACAAACCTTTTTCAAGTTATTTCTAGCCTGTTGTCTTGAGTGCGCATGAGACAAGGCAAAGGGGGGGGGGGGGGTGCGGCTATGAACACACTCTCCTCAATCCTGGTGCAGAAGAGTCGGGGAAGGTGCGGCAAGTGGGGGAACGGTAGCTCGTCAGGAAGCGGTAGTTTGTCGGGAGCGCGGCTTGGGACTCTCGGATTCATGCAGCTGCATAGGATTCAGGGGCTGACCAGGGCACCCCACGGCCCGGCTAGGTTGGGGAGGCGGACCGTCAGCACCAGTGGGATGTCGGGGCGGTCATGCTTCCTCATCTGGGTTTGAGGATGTAATAAAAGAAAGGGGTTTTTATTAAGGAAGGGCTGGCCTTGATAGGAATAATTGGGGACAGCGTTGCTCTAACTATTCCAGCATAAGGTAATGTGCGTTTTGCTATGAATGTGAGGGGTTCATGCGGTGTTCCGTGGTTCGAAGAAATTTGGAAGGGGTGAGTTTTAAACCAAATAAACCTCAATCCGACACACCCTATGGAGAGAAGCGAGATTATTTTACAGAAGTAAGGAGATGGACGAGAAAAGGAGAAGGCAAGTCGCTGGGGCTGTGTGGACATGAGAAACTTATTTCTACCTCGCCGCACTCCCTACTTCCCCAAGTAAGTTCCCAGGGTTTCTCCCGCACGTCCCTTGAGAGTTCTAAAAAGAGCAGGAGTTAGTAGAAACCTTCCGAAGCCCAGGGCCCCAAGCGCAGAAGCCTGTCTCTGGACCTCATTGGCGCTTGTGAGAGGATAAGGGAGGGCTACGGTTGCGGGGCTTCTGAGTTACCTAAAGTTCCAGGGGATACGGATCTTTCTAGAGGCAGAATACTGGATGCGAAAACTGATTCCCGCCTTCTCCCCACCCCACCCCCACCCCCACCCCCAGCCCCAGCCCCACCTCCAAGCTTGGATAGCTCAGGTCGGCTCATCTGCCAAAGGAGGCTCTTTGCCCTCAAGCCCAGGGAGACTGGGAAGGGATTACAAAGAAAATGAAGCCCTCAGCGAGTGCTCTTTCCCCTCTTTCCTCCCGAGGTTCCTAAATTCTAAGCGGTCACAGTCCTGACTGGGACTTCTGAACTCTCCAACCTTTCCCAGTCTTACTGGTCATCCTCTCTCTCTGCAGAGCGGTACGGAACTCCAGCCAAGTTAGGTACAGTCTAACTCTATGAACACGAATTTCATTTCCAGAGAATCCAGACCTTTCTAGCACCCCATTTAGAGAAGAGAACCAATCTACAATTTCAATATCCTGCCTCCAGTGATTACAGAACCTAGCTCGGCAGGGTTTCTAATATCTGAGCATTCTTTTTTTTTTTTTTTTTTAATTTGTCATCTCTTTTTCCTTTTCTTTGAATTTATACTGAAAGTGAGCCTGAAAAGTACCGCAAGAGCTATTAACCAGTTTATAACAATTTCTGAGATCACAGTGAAATCATCTAAAAGGAAGAAAGCTCTTGTCTACTTAATGTATTTACTTGTTCCCCAAACAAAAAGTGGATTCCAGGGCCTGGTTTCCTGTTCTAAGGCACAGGAGTCGCTCCTCACCCGTCTGAATTTGGTTTACTAAACACACAATTTTTTTTTTTTTTTTTTTTTTTTTTTTTTTGCTGACTCCTGACAGACATCATAAGAGAAACAAATTATATTTTTATATTTATAAAGCAAGAGAGTTTATTTTAAGGCAAAAATACTGAAGCACTTTCCCTTCCCTCCCCATTCCATTTACTCCACCTTTTTACTCTTCTTCAACTTAACATTCATCAAGTTTATTTTGGAAATAGTGATCCATAATTATAGCACCCCCACCCCAGCCAGGACTGACTATATTAAACCAAGAGTTGCAGTTATGTGGGATGATGACAACTGAAGTCACAAAATATTTGATCTAAATGAATTCTTTTTCATTGACATTTTGTCCAATTCTTTAGTTTTGGTGAGGAATCTTTAATGTCTCTTCATAATTATTTTTACCCTTACTTCGGTTCACACTTCCTGTTTCCTTAGTTTTATATTTCTCTCTTCTATTTTCTTGTTTTTTTATGCTATCTCTGTTCAGATCCATCTTTCTTATTTCTCCTTTTTTTCCCTTTCTTAGTCTTTTCTTTTTGTTCTTTTTCACAGAATGTATAATTCTCTAAAGTATAATTTGGTGAATAACAAGGGTCTTTAGGAGAGAGGAGGGAAAGAAGACCTTGGATGGTCAAAATTTTACTCAAATCTGGATTATTTCCCACTCTTGCTGCTTTCAGGGTCAGAAACTCCGTGATACATTAATGCTGAATTCTAATTATTCCTACTGATTTCTTGTTCCAGTCCTGGCACTTTGGGTTTATTGAAATTAAGTAGTTTTTAGGGAGTGGACTTGGGCTACTCCTATATAAAAAAAAATAGAAAAAGAGTGTATTCAAAGAGAAAACTAACCATTTGCATTTGATATAAGCTAGCAAGAGAGCATTTGTTTATAGTTTTGGCTGCTAAGGAGAGGAAAGTATTGCTTTTTACCTTTTGAAAACTCATAAGTTTGATTTTTTAAAGAAGCAGTCTAAGCATTATTAGACGTTATAGCCTTCATGAAAGATTAAATAGAAATGTTAAAAATGACAACCAAATGGAGGAAGAACTCACCAAATTAAATTTCCAAAAAGACTCCACAACAAAAAACAATCTTAGATTCAAAACCTGAAGTTGGATAGCTTAAAATTTAAGACATTTTATACAAACTGCAGTAATCATGTTTAGATCAAAGTCTGCTCTGTTTATAAAATTGAAAGCAGGAATAATAGGGTACAGCCATAATTTCATCTCCCAATTTTGTTATTGTGACTTCTCTATGAAAGGAAGCAGAAATGACTATATGAAAGATGACATGGTTCTTCAGTAATTTGCTGTGTGATTTTAGGCAGGTTGCTTCAGATCTCTGAATTTGTTTCTCATTACCAAATGTAAAAGCTGAACTAAAAAAATCTCTAAGGTCCCTTTCAGTTCCATTGGTTAGATTATGGCAAATAAACTTCTCAATAGAAAAAGACTGTTTTCTAATTTTAAAAAAAGGATATCACCTATTTTTGTTGACCATATCACCTTGGACTAAGCCTTTGGTTTTCTAAGCCTTGGTTTTCTCCCATCTTTCTTCCCAATAAGGAATTAATCTACATCAACTTCTTTCAGATCTTGTATACTTTATGTTCTGTGTACACTGTCTACTTAATTAGCAGAAAAGTGGAGAACTTTGCTGTTAGCTAAACTAATGAGAAATGAGTTTTATATTTACTTTTAATTTTTATTCAAAAATTATTAAATACCAAATAGAATGGGCATTTGAATATGCACAGCAGAATAGGGAGGGAAAGAAAGGATGACAAATCAATTTTCAAATCTCTATTATGTAGGGCTTGCTTTTCTCTTTAATTATATAATAAGATCAAACTATAGTTTACAAAGCTGCCCTGCTTATCTGTACTTTCCAGTCTTCCTTCTGTTATTTTCTGTCCACAGATGAGAAACATGTCACAAAAACATATAACCTCCCCCAAAGTACCCAAATTTAATTGTCAGCCAAGTATTTGTTTCTTCCCTTCTGCCTTCTAGTGTGCCATATTTTAATATTTCATTTGTTAAATTTTAACAACAATCTAAATATAGTTCCACATCTGCCTTAGTGTTTACTTATTTCATGTATTTTGTATTCTTCAGAAAGCCTTATGCTATGCTAAACATCATAACCCAGGTTCTATCAGTAACTGTTTTGGTTTTGTCCATTTCAACTTGCCTTGTTTGACCATCCTTCTTAACTGTTATGTACCAAGTATTGTAACTGAGTGCTGGGGATAGAAAGACAAAATGGAAGCAGCTCTTGCTCTCAGAGAGTTTCAATTTTATCAGAAGATATCTTTTGAGTTGGAAGAGAATCTTAGAGATTACATGGTTCAATCCCATTGTACTCATGAGCAAATTGAAGTTTTTAGAGGTGAAGGGACTTATCCAAGGTGCTAAAACTGGCTAAAGCTCCTTGCTCTTGCTCTGTCTTGAAAGTTTGTTATCTATTTTAAAATGCAGATCAATAGAGGACAGGAAAATATATTATACAGACCTTGATAGTCTTTTGGATCCATATAGCCAAGAGGTAATTTGTATTTTAGCAGATGTGCAAAAATTCTGTGAGATCATAAAAGGTGATATAGCAAATAGGAATAGAGGAAATAGCAAAGCAGAAAATCATCACATTTGAGTGTAATGATGTAGACATATTAGTTGGCCAAGTCGAATTTTATTTTGCTATCTCTGTTTCTGTATCAATCTGAATGCCAATTATTCATTTTAAGATGTTCATTAGGTACCTGTGATGTGTAAAAACATTCTTGTTTATACAAAACCATAAACAGACCCTGTCCTCAAGGAATTTCAACTCTTTGCAGGATTCCAGTGCTGAGAGCAAAGGGAAAAAGGTGGCCTTTTTAAGAATCTTCTCACAAACAATATCATGAGGCTTTCTGACATTTAGGTTCACAGAGACATACCTGAAAATCTGCTTTATATTTATTGTCACAAAAGACTTTGAAGACAAATGGCATAAAGTCAGAGTCCAAAAAAGTATTGGGGACAGTTTGTCAGCTTCTTCCTCTTCAAATTCAACCCTCCCCCTGTCAGATTGATAGAGCAGTGGAAGCTTATTATATGTTGATACAGATTTCACCTTTGGAGGTAAACTCTTCAGATTCAAGTCATCCATAAGTTAGAAGACCAGTATCATAAGTTGTTGGGCTCAGAAAAAGTTCAATAATTCTTGACCAACAATTAGCTCAAAGAACACAAAATTCTTCTCTTTGATATTTAAATCCCTTTACAACATGGTTCTAGACTTTCTTTCTAGGCTCATTACATATTATTTTCTTTCTTGCATTGAATGGTGTGACCAAACTGGGTTTCTTGTTCTTCTTCAGATATTCCACTTCCCATAATCTTGCTTTTGTACAGGCTGACCTGAATATCTAGAATGTACCCTCTCCTTACTGGCATCACTTACAACTGCTAGCTTCCTCCAATTTCAGCTCCAGTTCCTATATGAGACCCATACTGACTTCCCACCTTACTATTGTCCCTCCAAATTATCTTCTATTTTCTTATATATTCATGTGTGGTTTTCTCCAGTAAGATGTAAGTTCCTTAAGGTTAAGGACTATTTTATTTTTGTTTCTAAATACTCCAGGGCCCAACACAATGTTTGGTATATAGTAGTGTTTAGTGTTTCTTGATGGGTTAGCTAACAGTCTGGGGATAAGCCTCTCTGATCTTAGACAGAATATAGCATGGTGGAATAGAAAGAATACTGAATTTGTAGTCAGAAGTCATAGAAATGAATCCCAGCTCTAACTAATTTACATTCTGTGTGACTTTGGATACGTCACTTCTCTATACCTTGCATATAAATGATCACTTCTGGTTCTGAAACTGTAATGGGAATCTTTCTAGCTTGTCAATCAACAAGTATTCATTAAATATCTATTAATTCCAGACATTGTACTTGGAGTTGGGATTACAAATATAGAGAATGAGATGATCCCTACTATCCAAGAGCTTATATTCTATTGAAGTGAACAATGTGAATCCATAAAAAAAAATACTATGTAAATTTAATAAGTACAACATGGTCCAATAGGGAGGCCCCTAGGAATTGAGGGGATCAGAAAAGACTTCATGTAAAAACTGGTGCTTGAGCTATGGCTTGAAGGAAATGAAGATTTCATGAGATTATGATAAGAAAGAAGTGAATCCCAGGAAATAGGAGATGGGAATTATGGATTCCGTGAAGTAAGATTCCAGTTTGGCTAGACAGCATAGTGCAGAAAGGATAGTAATATATAATGAGGCAGAAGGATAAGGTTGGGACCAAGTTGTTAAAGTAGAGATAGCAAGATTTGAAGACTAATTGGATATATGGAGTTAGGGAGAAATACAAGTCAAGGATACTACTAAGGTTATATAAACCTTGACTGGAAGAATAGTGGTGTCTTTGATAATAATCAGCAAATTTAGAAGAAGAATGTCAGGAGAAATAGAATGAGGACTCATTTGCATATTCCATGGAGAAAATCATGCCATCTTAATCAGAATTGCCTATAGTAAAAGCATTTTAAATTTTTTTTGCATCATCAATTCCTTTGGTAGTTTGATGGAAGTTTTGACCCTCTTCTCTAATGTCTTTAAATACATAAAATAAAACAAATAGGATAACAATGAAAATGGATTTTTTAATATACAGTTTTCTAATTATTCATAGATATGGATGATATGTCTGAATATAGGTATAGATGACATAGCTATAGATAAATATGAAAATTCATTTAAGACATATAAGATCCTATGGTCTAAAACATAGGGTTCAGTTGGAAAATATGACATGAACTCATAGGCCTTCCAAGGTGTCTAGAGGATAGAGCAGTGGATTTGGAGTCAAGAGGCCTAGCTAGTCATTCACATAATTACTAGCTGTGTGATGAGGACCAGTTTATTTAACCTTTTAGAATTTTAGCTTCCTTATCTGTAAAATAGAGAAGCATAATCATTAAACTACCTACCTCACAACAAGGTGGTAAGAAAAGAATTATATCATTATCAGAGAGAAAGTGGAACTTAAAGACAAACCATACAGTCACAGAAACATGGGATATCAGTACTCAATTTTATTCGTTTTTCTTATGAGAAAACATTAGCCAGGAAGAGGAATGGATTTAAAGTCACATAGTTATCCAGAAGCAAAATTTATATAGAATACAAGTCTTTGGTCTTACAGACAGTGGTCTTGATAGGACATATTGTTCACTATTAAGAGGTATCATGGCTTAGTGGATAGAGAGTTGGCCATCAAAGTAAGAAAGTTTAGCTTCAAGTTCTAGTTCTCATATACACAGGCTTTATGACTCGGCAAATTACTAACCCACAAAAACCAATCCTCTAAGACTTTACATTGCAGAGAAAGGTCCTACCTGTATTGGTAGATGCATTTTCTTTACCTGGGAGTTCCTTATACCAATATAAACACAGGTATTCTCTCTATCTGAATAAAACACTTAACTTAAACATATGACAAACAAATGTCATATATATATATATATATATATATATATATATATATATACATATTTATATACATGTATATACATACAGTAGATATCAATTTTGGCCCCTGAGAAGGGCCCTGGAAGCAGATAGAATAGTATCAGCACAGATTCATAAAATTATTAGAACTGGAAAGAATCCTAGAGATCATCTAGTATAAAATCCTCTCATTTTATAGACAAAGGAATCAAATCTCAGAAAACAATAATGACTTACCTAAGATCATTCAGCTGGTCAGAGCCGGAGCAAACATGAGGTCTACTGATTCTCAGTCCAGTAGGCTTTATTCTAACCTACGTCCTACTTCCTTATATTGGCTTGGTCACCCCTTATAAATTATCCTTTGCTTTATGTGATGACTAGTCCATGTTTTACTCCAAGGAGAAGCAATATAGTACAATGGAAAAAACATTAATCATAAGACCTAAGTTTAGATCTCAATGCTGATACTTATCCACTATGTAACCTTGACTGAGTTAACTTTCTGGGGCCTCAGCTTTCTCATCTGCAAAAATTGGATTAAATTATTTCTCTTATGATCTAGCTCTAGATCCCAATATCAACCAGATTTTGTTTTTTGAGGCATATCACAAAACCATACAGAAGATATCTTAGGTTGGAATGGGTCTTCAAAAATCCATACATGAACACAAATATTCCCTTCTATACCCAGATAAGATATAACTTATCTTTCTTGAACTCATCCAGTTCTGGGGAACACATTACCTTCTAAGAAACCCCAGTTTGTTATGTCCTGACAACATCCCTATTTTAAAAAAATTGACAGTATTTCCTTCTTCTCCCATCTCCTTCTTACTTAGAGAGGCAGATAAATACTCAGAGAAGTGACAGTGTCAAATGTGTGTGCGTGTTGAAGAGATGAGCTTGTATGGAGGGGAATTCCAGCCATTGTTTTCTATCTTTAATTGAATATTAAACTTTCATTTATTATGCCAATTTTTAGGCTGCCCTTCATAGAGAAAGGAATCCATGGTTCTAGTTTGGGTGCCATATGTAGATATTTTGCTTCCATATGAAAAAGTATAATAATTTTTTCTCATCAAGAGTATTTGTTTTAAGTACACACAAGAGGAAATGTGAAAAAAAATCATTGGAAAAGCTTAATTATCCCTCAATAATCTACACTATTCTTTAAAAAAAATTTAAACTGTTCCTTAATTTTGTTTTTCTCTTTTATACCATCCTTTTAAACTTCTTTTCCACTCTGATGGGGTTCATCTTATTGATAAGCACCCCAAAGCTAATAAGTAAGTGCTATTTCATTCCTATTTTTTTAAAGCTGAGGAATCTGAGGTTGAGAAAAGTACATATCTTGTTTAAGGTTACACAGTAAGATGCAAGATTCAAACTCAGGTCTTCCTAGGTCCAAATCCAATACTCAGCTACTTGTAAAATGATAAGCTTATGGGGGGTGGATCATATGGTCTTTGAGGTCCCTTCTAAGACTAATAGAAAGAGGCCACAACTATCAATCCTTTAAGCAATCTTACATTTCAAGGCCCATACAAGGTCAAATATTCCTAGAATTTTCCCACTCAATTATTGGGGAAAAGTGTATGTTAGATTTATCAGTGAAAAACAATCCTTCATGGTATGGATCATGACATTGGGTTGTGTTGCTCAGTTTCCAATGGAGATGAGAATATTTGGTTATTCATTCACTGGCATAATAAGTTTGGCATCAACAAACAGCTGAAAATTCCTATGTGTATAAGTATTCTTCATCTGTCATATAAAGACCATCTTCATGCTTACAGATAAACTTATTACCTTTCAGATAGAGATAATGATCATTTCAGGAAAATCAACTCTGTCTCTAAAGAAAGTGAATTTAATATTTGTCATTTTCAAGGGTTGATTTTTTTTTTAGTGTAAACAAGATAAAGTTGTGTCTGAATTATAAAAGCAAATAGAGTTTGCAGGCGCTTATAGTTGCCTGATTAGTTTTTTCCTTTTTACAAAGTAGATTAATGATATTCTCATTTCAAACCTCTCACAAATCAAGATTTAAAAATTCCTAGGAAGTCAAGGATGTGTTTATAGAATTGGGAATCACTTAGAAAGTTGGGAAGAGATGGTGTCAATTATCATAGCTTTTGGCATTTGTTGGGGATTGTTTTGTAGAAGAAGAAATCAGGATAGTTTTCTTCCTTTTCTCTTCTTTTTCATTTCTTCCCTTCTAATCTCCAGGGAAGAATACAAAATAAGGAAGGAGAACAATTTTGGAGAGGCAGACAGAAGGAACTTCGGTTGAGTGTGAGAACTGGGGCAGCAAGAACTGTGGAAAACTGTGAATATGTGCATATTATCCTGGAAAGAACACTGCACTGAGAAGCAGAAAAACTTGGGATTGAATGCTCCTCTGATATAAACTGTGTTACTTTGGGGAAATCATCTTATTTCTTTTCACCTCAGTTTCCTCATCTGTAATATGAGTAATATCTACTTTTCAGGCTCAAATGAAATGTCATATATATATATATATATATATATATATATATATATAGTATTTTGTAAATATTAATGTGCCGTGCCATATAATCTTCCCATAACACAAATCCTAGATCCTTCAAATATGGGAAAGATATTTTTGTTGTTATTGTTCAGTCATTTTCAGTCATCTTTAACTCTTTATGACTCCATTTGAGCTTTTCTTGGCAAAAATCCTGGAGTGGTTTGCCATTTCCTTTTCCAACCCACTTTACAGATGAGCATACTGAGGCGAACAGGGTTAAATGACTTGCCTAGAGTCATACAGCTAAAAAGTTTCTGAGGCCGATTTGAATTCAGGAAGATGAGTCTTCCTGACTCCAGGCCTGGGACTCAAAACACTATATAACCTA
Organism: Sarcophilus harrisii; assembly: GCF_902635505.1. Classification (NCBI taxonomy): domain Eukaryota; kingdom Metazoa; phylum Chordata; class Mammalia; order Dasyuromorphia; family Dasyuridae; genus Sarcophilus; species Sarcophilus harrisii. The sequence goes on along the minus strand of NC_045427.1, from coordinate 467,523,361 downwards.
ACTGCTCCTGAAAAATATTTGTGGATATTTAACATATATTGGATCACTTGCTGATTGGGAAAGGGGATGGGGGAAAGGGAGGGAAAAATTAGAAGACAGAATTTTGTAGGGGTGAACGTCAAAAATTATCCATGTGTATATTTTGAAAATAAAAAGCTTTAATTAAAAATATTTGTAGAAGGTATGGAAAATGTTGAGATAGAAAACCCACAGTATGGTGAATGCAGAATACAATGGCAACTGGTGGTGGTGGAATCTATAGCATTATTACAAAATGGGCAATTTAACTATAATAGGTTTGCAGAATTTAAAAAAAAAAGAATTGGAATAGAACTTGTTGGCTCTCTAATCCAACTCATCCCAGAGAAAAAAAATCACCACTATAGCATTTCTGACAATTACCTCTTCATTCTCTCCTTAAAAACCTCCAATAAGGAGAAATCTGCTCATTTCCAAAGAAAAAAGGAAGGAAATAAGCATTGATTATTATTTACTATGTGCCAGATACCATGCTAAGCACTTTACAAATATTATCCTGTTTGATCCTCACAATGACCCTAGGAGGTAGATGCTGTTATTATACCCATTTTACAATTGAGGAAATTAAGGCAATTAGTGATAATATCCCCTCCCTCCCATGCTCTAAGTTTTAGACCCTTCAAATGTGGCAAGGATCTTTTTAGAACCGTCATCATTGTTGTGAGGAATAGGTGTGGAGAATGCTAGGATTACACAGCTAATAACTGTCTGACTCTGGATTTGTACTCAAGTCTTGCAGATTCCAAATTCAGTGTTTGTGTCAAAAGGCAGTCCATTCCATTTTTTGACAATTCTAAATGTTAGGAAATTATTTTCCCCCATAACATCAAGTGTTTCTTTGCAACTTCCACTTTTATTGGCCATGTACTCCAGAAATAAATAGAAAAAGGCTAATATGAAATCAAGAAATCAATCAATAATATTTGGTAAGCTATTACTCTGTGCTATACATAAAATCGTAAGATCATGGTATTCTATATCTAGAACTGAAAGGGACCATGGTGACTCCATCATATTTTCAGATGAAACTGTGATGGAAGGGGAGAGGTTAAGTACCTTGCTCAAGCTTCTATAGTCAAAGGCTAGTCACAAATCATTCCTTCAAATAATGAAAAACAGTTATCATTTTCTCCCTGAGTTTTTTCCCCCCTCCAGACTAACCAACCATAATGCCTTCAACAATCCCTCACATGGAATAATTTCAAGGCACTTTACCATCTTCTTGCCTTCTTCTGGATCAATGTTCTTCATGCACTCTGGTGCCCAGAATCATACAAAAGATTCCAGATGTAGGCTGACCAAGGTGGAGAACATGTTAAAGATAATTTATTTACGTCATATGGGAAGTTGGAACAGTCACACACTGAGTTTCATACTTGATGATGATCACATTTAGTTCTGCCTATATAGTCTTCCCACTTGACAATTGAACTAAAAAGTCACTTCACTAGAAAGTTCATTATTTGAGACTTGGAGTTTCATTGTTTCCAGGGAGGTCCTTGAAAGGTGTTATAGGATTGAAGTACAGCCTGACTTGTAGGGTCTTTCCTTAAATTTCAGGAAGATGAATGAAACATTGAAAGAAATCAAAATAAAAAACTTACAAAATTCAAAAAACTCAACAAATCATCAAGCCATAATATCCTAAGACAGAAGAGACCTTAAAATATATATAGTCTCTTGCCAAACCTTACACTTAAAACATCCCTGACCAATGATTATCTCAATGCAATGGAAAGAGTACTAAGTCAAAGGACCTGAGTCCTAGCCCTGTCTTCTTAGCTGACCTGTGTGATTTGAGAAAAGTCATTTAACTTTTTGGGGGCTTCTATTTTTTTCCATTTGTAAAATAAGCAGATGGTGAGCTTCTAATTCTAAATCTATGATTCTGTATTCTTCCCAATTTCTAAAGACTGAAAAAATGTCATTCTTTAACTTCTCTCTTCCCTCTCTCCATCCCAAACAAGTCATTTTTATGTCTTGCATTCAAGAAATTCTTCCCTTCTCTCTGGGCACCTTCTCTTCAATTTTGTGCCAATTTCCTAGAAGTTGCACCAGGAAGCATTCCATGGGAATTTCCATCCTGCTGTCCTACTGTCCTGATTGGTTACTCTTCCAATATTATTTCAGGAATTCTTTATTCTACTTCCTCTCTGTAACTTTCTGTATAGCTTCTCACCAACAACCTTAGATCCATAACAGATCCTTTCCTCTCCCTCTCACCCCAGCTCTCCCATTCTGGAATATCAATTCTGCCATTGTTTCTGAAATGAGGTTGCATGCATCCACTCCCACATAGCCTTACCCACCTATAGTGTGCTTTCTAGAGCCCTCAAATGGGGTGCCAAAATGCACTGTGGTTTCTGAGCCCCACTTTGGGGTGCCAAAATATACCATCCAGACTAGCTCTCTGGAGAACCTCGGGATCAGCATAAGTCCTTGGTCTTAGTGGAGTAGTGATGAAGGCAGGAGACCCACCGGGATGGTCAAAGATGGAGTCCATTTATTTCAAGTCCTCGCAACCCTTAAATACCTTAGTATGATTACATCACTAGAGAACCATTATGTCACCACAAAACACTTATAGTTAGCAAGTGATGACTACAAGCACCCTGCTATTGATATGTAAATGCCTCTTTTTACTGTAAGTATCCCTTGCTTCAAGTAGAACACAAGTGGTCACGCCCTCCCTGACTTGACAGGATGAGTGAGAACACCAACTTAGGAGATGGGGAGCCAAACTAGACAATGTCATCAGGTTCCCTCTGGGCTGAAGGGTCTTATACTTTACCCAGAGTTCTCCCACTATCTGTGGCCCTCTACATCCACCAATCCTAACAATTTTTGAACCAGTGTCACTCTTTGCTATCATAAGTGTCCATTTCAGTTGAAACTCTTTGAGAGCAAGAACTATGTTTTTGTATCTGAATCCATAGCACTTAGCATGACCTTTAGCACACAATAACGGCTTAATAAATGATAATAATTAGCAGTTATATAATGCTTTAAAGTTTTCAAAATGTTTTAAAATATTATTTCATTTTATCCTCACAACAATTCAGGGAGGCAGGAACTATTATAACCCCTTTTTCACAAATGATGAAATTTAAGCCAACAGAGGTTGTGTTGTGTCCAGGATTGAATAGTTAGTAAGTGACTGAGGTTGGATTTGAATTCAGGACTTCCTGACTCCAAGTCTGGCAAGTCAGTGTTCACTATTTCACCAAGTTATTTTTGAATGATTGATTGATTGATTCATTCTTATGTTATCTGGAAATCTGTGATCCAACTCATGTCACTCAGTCAGTCAGTCAATAAGGATTTTAAAAAATGCTCACTATAGAGGAGGAACTCTCCTAACTAAATGCTATAAATTTGAAAACAAACAGAAATGAAGACAGCGCTTGTCCTCAAAAACAAACAAACAAAAAAAACCTTCTATAGAAAAGACAATACATAAAAGGAAATGGAAAAGCAGGAGGTAGATGCGTGAAGTCTAGGAACATGGGAAAGAAATTCCTGTGGATGAGTCAGCAGTGAAACTTGATACAAATGAATCTATAGTTGGTCTAGTTCTCTTTCTTGAACTGGAGTTTCTGGAAAGATCCAACCAATCAGAAAAACAGGTCCTGGGGACAGAGGGTATATCCAATATAAAAGTAGAGTGAACTTCTATCTACTCATGTAGATATAGTCCTTTGTCCATCTTGACAGATAATAACAACTCATCCATGTTTGCCCTGTCAATGCATATCTTTCCATAATATATATTGGAAAGTATCCAGGAGTAATTCTAATATTGTATGCAGACCTATGAAGCAGTCCATTAGCTTTCTTTTACTCTATACTCACATGGCTGGCCTACTGGCTTTTCTGCTTATACATTTCTGTAATAGCATCTTTTGTTTCAATTTGCCTTGTGTAATTCTTCAATGCTAATGTGTAGTACCCTAATCATGGATTACTTTCTATTGTCCTTCTGAAACCTGGAAATAGTATTTTAAATATTAAACTCTGCCTTTTATCAATTTCATCACCTATGGTATCAAAAAGGATAAGAAATTGTGAAACTCAATTAAAACAAATGTAAAAAAATAAGAAACTATTGGGAGAACAAGGAATGAAGACTTACTATTGAAGTGATTCCCAACAGAGAATGAAAGAATTAGAATTATAAACATATGCTTTAATATAAAAGTTTGTCTAATGTAAATAGATATTTATCACAAATGTTAGAACTCGAAAGGAAGTATTTTAAAATTTAAATTGTTTTTTGTTTTCTTAGCTCCTAAATTTCTACTATTTCTTTTCCAGGAAGCCACTACATATAACAAAGAATATTTTAAAAAAATAAGTGGAAGAAAAAAAGTAAACAAAATAATCAATACATAAGGAAAAAAAATCTGCAAATATATGCAATATTCCACACTAGTGGATCTTCCACCTCTGCAAAGGAGAGATGAGGGAAGGTATATTCTCAGATCTCTTCTTTGGGGTTGAGTTTGTTCTTTATAATTTTGCAGCATTCAATTTCTTTTTTAAAAAATAATTTTCCACTTATATTTTGTTCATCATCAAAATTTTTTCTGATATCTTTTCCTTTCCTCTCCCAGAAAACCATCCCATATAACATGTAATGTTTCAAATAAATGTTATTGATATGTTTTGTTTGAATATTACCAAAATTCATTCCAGAGTTCCTCCCCCTTTAACAGTCTCATATGACAAATAATATTTTAAAGAAAGAACAGAAAAATAAACAAAATTGACCAATATGTTGAAAAAGACTGAGAATATAAGCAATGTATCACACTCATGAATTTCTCACTTCTCATAAGAAGTACGAATAGGAGTATCTTCTCATATCTGATCTTTGGGGCTATATCTGATATTTTTTGGAGGGATAATTTGTAATATTCAATTTTGATTGTTTTGAGATTGTTCTTTACATTTACATTCTTTTAGCCATTAAGGATATTTTTTGGCTCTATAACATATAATGATAATAGTTAACATGTAGCACTTTAAGATTTGCAAGGTGCTTTAACTATTATTATTTCATTTTATCTTCAAAGCAACCCTAGAAAGTAGACATTATCTGTCATTATCTTAATTTTACAGATAAGCAACTGAATCCCATAGCAATTAAGCAACTTGCTTAGGATCAAATAGCAGATAAAAACTGAGGCTACCATTTGAACTCAGGTCTTCCTACTTCCAGTCCAGCACTATTCTATCCACTACTTCTCTTTATTTTTGATATTCATTATTTCTTACAGTTCAGGATTCACTATTTCTTATGGTTCAGGATTATTATTTCATATAGTTCAAGAATAGTCCATCATATTCACATAACCTAATTGATTTAGTCATTCCTCAAATCAATGAGCATCTACTTTGTTCCCAATTCTTTACAATCATAACAAAGTGTTGCTTATATGAGGATTTTCTTCTTATTAAGGACTGGAGAGTTGTATGCCTAGTTGTGGATTCTCTGGATCAAAGGTTATAAACATTTTAGTCATTTTATTTGAATAATTCCAAATTGATTTTTAAAATAGTTATACTAATTCACAGATTTAACGATTCATGAATGGGCAAATCTACCTACAACCCCTCTCAGTATTTACTATTTTATTTTTTGTTATTTTTGCTAATTTGTTTGCTGAATATGAGGTGAAACCTCAAGTTGATTTGATTTGTATTTCCTTTATTATTAATGATTTGGAGCATTCTTTCATTTGTACTGAATTTCATATGAGTTGACCCTGTATCTTGGATATCAAACCTTTATCTGAGTACAATGGTACAAAGATTTTCTCTCCATTTGTCTAGACACATTCAGTTTGGGCAGAAAAATTTCAATTTCATCTATTACTAAAATTATTTATTTTATTTTCTGTAACTACCTCTATCCTTGTTGAATTAAGAAAATATATCCTTTAAACCATAGTTGTGAAAGGCATACATTTCTGTGTGTATATGTGTATCTATGTGTATGTATATATTTATTATGCATACATACACATATACTTCTGCTTTTTCTAATTTTTTATGTTATATTCAGGTCATGTAATCCAATTTGGTTTTCTTGTGGAATATGTGTAAGATGTTTGTCTAAACCAAACTGAGTTCCCATTTTCCCAGAAGTTCTCATCAAATGGAGAGTACACTCCTAAGTAATTTCTATGTCCAGGTTTATTGAACACTTGGCTACTGAGTTCCATTATTTCTTATTCTCCCTTGTCTAGTCTGTTCCATTGACTGACTCTATTTTTTTGCCAATACCAAATGTTTTGATGGCTGTTGTGTTATAATGCAGTTTGAAGTCTGATGAAAAGAATCTTTCACATTTTCTAAGCCTTTTCCTTTACAGAAGAGGAAACTCAGGAAGAAATGAAGAGGGAAAACATTCTAGCCATGATGCAAAGATTGAATGGGGGACCTGCCTTTTACCTTCCTGGGAGAAATAGAAGATACAATGTGTCCTATACTTATAGTAGATGGCAATTACAAATGAAGAGTGTAGGAAATTTGTTTCACTTTTTATTAACTATTTCCAAGATTCTGACTTTTAGGAAATTTATTCCTAAGGGTAGATCTCTTGGGGCTTGGAAATCCCCATTGGTGGTTCACAGCCAAGAATGAAATTGGGCAAAAGAGGAAGTTCTCTTAGAAAGGTATTCTGGATAGTCAATAAACTACTGGCTCTGACTCAATACCCAAGCCTAATTACAGACCTGCCTCAAGGTTAAAAGGCTAGATGGGAGAATAAAAGGCTTACTGTAGGCTACCTAAGTATTGTGTTCTTTTCAAGTCAATACTTTATAAGAAGGACATTGATGCCCCCCAGCAAAGGGCAACTAGCAAGGTAAAGAGAACTAGAGATCATACCGTATGGAGATTGATTGGAAAAACTTCTGATGTTAAGTTAGAAAAGACTTAGAGTGTAGATTTGACTATAGAATAGAATCTTCACCAGGGCAAGGTATATTTCCTTTTTCTTTGTAAATTCCAAGCATCCTACACAGTGCCTGGCATATAGTAGAAATTTAATAAATGTTTGTTGAATTTTCAGCAACAATTTTCAACAGAATCTTCATCTTCAAGCATTTAAAGAGCTGGCAGAGAGGAAGAAATGTGACTTATTCATTTTGATTTTTGGAAGGCAGAACTAGAATCAACTCTTAGACCCTACTAGTTGCAAGGGTATGATTTCCAATATTTAGGGGTGTCCAAAAGAAGGTAGGGCTGCACTGACAGGTGGAAGCTTTCCAGTCTTCAGAAGTGTTTGAGCAATCTGAAAGACCACTTATTCAGGGATATAGTAGTAGTCTACAGTTCAGTTCAGCTACAGGTTGGATAAGATGATTTCTTGGGATTGTAAGTCTGCATCTACTCATTTGGACAATGAAAATACATATTCAGAACAGACACCCTAAGGCTTTGCCAGATCCACATTTATCTAAGTTAGAGTTGATTGTGTTCATTAGGGCTGTACTAATAGGAGTTTGGCTATAGGCATTTTCAAAAGCAGGTTAACAAGATTTGAAACAGTAGTTCCTGGAAGATCCTCAATTAAGTAGACCATCAAGTTATCTCAAATATCATTCCATAGTCATTCCAATGAATTGAGTTTGTACCAAATTGAAAGAGCAAGGTTAGGGGAAAAAATCATTGTGTGTAACCTAAGACATTTTAAACAGATCCCATCACTGTCTGGGTTAAATAGAGTCCACACCCCCACTTTCATAGAGCTTTATTCAACCTTTGTATTAAGACTGATACTGTACCCTCCCTATGGATAATTCAAATACCATTTGTTCAAATTCAGAAGAGAATATATTCTGCATTATCTTCTCCTGGTGAGAGACTTTCTGAAGTGCATTGTCAAGGGAAGAAGTGTATGCTAGGAAAAGTTTAGATCTGCGATTTCAGGTGATTTTTTTTTTCAAGAAAACCCCTGGGTACATGCTATGTAATAGAACAATTAAATGAAATGCATCACTTTCGGACTCAAAATAATGGTAGGGAAAAAAAGCCTGTCAACTTTGCCTTTGGATTAGGAATACATGTACTCACAAGGAGTCAATTTTGACTCATGCCTTGGAACTGATCCCTGACTATGGTTTAGATAATCTCTCTGTGTTAACATCAGTTAGGCAGCTTTGTGGTTTGGAATATCTTTCTTGGCTCATCTGCAGGATATCAGAATCTATGGTGAGAAGACAAAGGGGTTTCAGATTGTATTCCAAGCAGAGACCATGGCCTCACCTTGCTCCTGTTCTTCCTTAAGGTAGGCTGAAGTCATTTGACATCTCTGGATTCTTGTCAACTCTACCAGTTAATGAAATGAGAGATGTCCCTGGGAGAAATATGGGAAATTGGGGGAAAGTGGAGAAAAGGATGGGTAAGCAGAGACAGAGCTGTGAGATTGGAGGATAATTTAAAATAAGGGGCCATTTGCTAAAGAGAATAAGTCTGCTATAAAATTAGTACAGAAATAAAAGAGATGTATGGGAAGCTAATTTCCAGGTTGCTTTCTACTAAGTGATATACAGGCTTTTACTATTCTGTTCATTGGTTCTTAAATATTCATTTTCCCTGTAATTTTCCATTTATGTATTGATTCTCTTCTTTTTAATTTTTCTGTATTCTTAACTTTAATAAATGTCAAATCAAACAAGCATTTACATATATAAAGCAAAACAGAGAAAGAGAATTGTAGATGAAACTGTGAATCCCTATTATGTATAGCTTGCTTTTCCTTATTGATTCTCTTCTCAGAAAGATAACATCAGATACTTTCAAGATTTGCAAGCTAGAAGGAAAAAAACCCCTTTGTAAACTTATCAGATATACTGGCACATAAACACACAAACATGCATGCATATGTGCACATATATGTATATCACACATACATGTATATTACACTGCATAATGTACATATGAAACACATATACCTTCTCTATCAGGACCCAAGGCAAGTTGACATTTGGGATTTAACCTGAGGAATATTTATGATTTCATGAAATCACAGACTATTTTGATAGATCAGAGATCATCTAGTTCAGATCTTTCTTCTGATGAATGAAGAAACTGAGGTTCAGATCAGGAAAAGTGGCTTGCCAAGGCTCATAAAGCTAGTAAATCATCAATGAGTCAGGATTCTGACCCAAGTCTTCCAACTCATACTATAATTTTAAGGTAGCAAGAAGGAAACAAGTCAAATTCTGAGCAAAGGGTCCTGATTCCACAGAATTTCTTTGGGGTTGACAGAAAGGCCTGCCCCAAGACCCAAAACTAGTCGATGTGATTACTTGTCTTCATCAACATCACCATTAGTAGTCCTGCTTATACTTAATGGTGCTCTTAGGTGATGCTCTGTGGGCCCAGTGGGACCCATTTATTACGAAGGGTCAAGTCTTTCTGCAAACTTCAAAATCCCACTGATAAAGCTAATGCTGTCTTTCTTTAATGAGACATTACTTTTTGGTTCCCAGAGAGAACTCTAGGATAGTCTAACAGTATTATAGAGAGGGAATGGAATACAGAAGGAGGCAGAAGGTGGTACACTGTGGTATGGGTGGAAGATTTCCCTGGGATATTTGTGCTGCACTCAATTTCCTAATGTCAGTGGTATTTGATTGTATTGGTACTTATTCTAGGGTATTAAAGAAGTCAGATAATTAGGAGCTGAAGTGCTTTGGATAGAACTACACTATTTGTACTTGTAAAAATATATAGAAAGAGTGGAATCAGGGCAGAGTAGAAATTATTTGATCCTAGGAAGTGGTAATGTTGTAGTGTTTGCTCTGTCCCTTATATTCTCATTATGGTGAATGTTCATGGGTTCCTTCTAGGCATATCCATATCTCATATCCAAAGTTGGGGAAGTAAAGGGTGATCAGATCCAGCATAGAGCTGGCTATCTGAATTGTACCAATTGAAATTACCCCCAGTTTCATATCCCAATGGTATCAACTTTAGGCATTTGACAAAATTGAAGTTTTTTTTTGCCTTTTCTCAGCCCTTAACATAGTACCTGGCACATAATACATGCTCAATACATGTATGCTGACTCACTGAAATTTACTCAACACTAAAATTTACAAAATATTTTCTGTGTATTCCCTTATTAGAGCTGATACTGGCTCCAGAAAGATACCCAAAGCTTTTTGCCAAATAGCTCCTACCAAAAATCTGGAGCCATAACAAGGGTGAAGTAATCAGGACTTTACCTAAAGCATGGAATTTAGAGTGTACCAAGAGCATTTAGAGTTTTTTAACTGCTTAATTAATAAGAATAATTAGTTTGATAATTTTATTCATATAATTCCAAATGGCTTTCCAAAAGAGTTGTACCAATATGCAATGATCACCAAAAATGTATTTGTGTATCTTGTTTCCTCAGCCCCTCCAGAATTTACTATTTGTCTTTTATACTATTTCCCAATTTGTTAGGGGAAAGGGAAAAGTCTCAGAGTTGTTTTGATTTACATTTCTCTTAGTGATTTCAGAATCATTTTTTTCATATGGTATTCATAGTTTGCAATTCTTTTTTTTAAGAACTGTTTATTCATATCTTTTGACTACTTATCTACCCGGGAATGACTTGATTTATATACTTTTTGATTCACAGATTCCATTACTAGTTATGTAACCCAAGGAGGTCATTGACATAGAAACATTCCATAGACACTAAAATATTTCTAGCAGTGCATTATGTGGAAACAATATAGATGCCAATTGATTGGGGAATTATTAAGTTATGTTACACAAACATTATGGGATATTGTTACAGTGTTATAAAAAAGACAAATATGATAAATTTAAAGAAGCATGGAAAGACATATTAACTGATTAAAAAAAATGAAGTAAGCAGAACCAGGAAAACAACATCCACAGTGATTATAACAATGTAAATGGAAAGAACAATAATAACAAAACAATTGAAATTGAATGTTATGACATTCTAGAAAACAAGCTTGGCTCCTATGAAGAGATTTAGGAAGACATCACCTCCCCCAATCCTTTCCACAGGTTAATTCCATGGTTATAAAACATTATAGATAATATCAGATTTCTATTTTTATTTTTTATGTGCTGCTTTTTTCTCTTCTTTCTCTTTTAAAAAAATTCTTCATTTAAGAGATGGCTTCCTGAAAGAGCAGAGGAGGAGAAACAACAAGGGGAAATATTGATGATATAAATTCAGAAGTTATCAATTTATGTTGATTTTAGAAAAGAATAATTAATTAAAACATGATGCTACCAGATAACAGGCTAGAGGGAGCTATTTTCTCTCAGCCATCATTCGATAAAAACCTTTCTAAAGGTAGCAAGTATCTGTAGATCTCCATCTCTCTTCTTCTTCCTTCCATCCTGACTTTTTAACTAGGATATACTTTATTCCACTTGTCCTAGGTATTTGCCACATATGCAAAAATTCCTAGTCTCAAATCTAGTTCTAGTTCCACGTTAATTCACACCTTCTTCCAGGGAACTGAAGCTCATAAATGACCATGTATTCTAGGTGTTTGTTGACTTTCAAACCATTTGAAACTAATATGATTAGTTGATCTAATTCTTTAGGAGAATACAGAGAATTTTCTTAGAAACAGAGTCATCAATCATGTGTGAACATATAGGAAAATGACAAAGAGTTTTGGGTTTCTCTGGTCAGAGTAAAAGATTTGTTTTTGATATGGGCATATGAGATAAAAGCAATGGATCCTGAGTCATCCAACAGATAACTTGGCTTTAACAAGATCCGGCAAGGTATGATATCTTAGAGCCTGTGGCTACTGTTCAGGGACAGATCTCAAGACTATCAGATAGCATCCTAAGAGGTTCACCTCAACTATAAAATGTTATAGGAGATAAGTATTTCGAGACCCAACATTAAGCTACACTTTCTATTGAATTTGGTAGGATAATGATAACATCTCGATTTGTAAACTATAGGAAAACTCTAACACAGAACAATAAGAATAATGAGGCAGTTTGGTTTGTTAAAAAGCTTGAAATTTGGATTTTTTTTTAAAATGCAGTTGTTACAGGTTTATGTTGCTTTAAGGACATCAAATATTAAAAAAAAAAAACTCAGATTTCCAAAAAAATATATGTAATATATATTAGGAAATGAGTATTTTCTTTAAGAAATAATTCCTAACTACATAAAAGATTTACCATATGACTAATGTAAATAATAACATTACTATATTTTAAATGATTCAATGAACCACCCAAAATGGGACTTTATTGACAAAATCAATTAATACAGAACTTCTCAGAAATATACACATATATTCACACATATATACAGATGTATGTGTTTATATTATATATATGAAATATATATATATATAATATCGATATGTATGTGTGCATATATATGTGCAATAGACCAGGATACCTTAGTGTTTTCAGTATTATGAGTTATTAAAACATTAGTATAAATTTGTAAAATTAGAATTAGCATTAATTCTACATTACTTAACATCGGTTCTACAAATATAACACATGAAAAACTTGTTTTGCTCCCAGGTTGAAAGCATATCATAATAATTCTTAATTTGTTGAATACTTGCCTCAGAAATAGATACTGATTTTAGATATGACAATCAAGGCCCTAAACATTCAGAGGAAGAAATTATTTTGAACTTCTTACTCAACAATGGTAAGGTCAAAAGCAAATCCCAACACTAATTCATGACTTTTTCATGAAGGAAATGGTAAAATGTATCAATATCCTCATTTAAAGAGTGCTCTACCCTAGGTTACATGGCTACAAAACATCATATAATTCTCAAATATGAGTTTGTTGATTGCAATAGTGCTTTTTTGACTATTGTCACTATGCCATCTAATGATTATTTTTTCAAATGTCTAAATTATTGTAAATTCTATGTTTTTCTGAATGAGTGCTTTCTTGCTTTCGGGAAAAGCTGAAGATGTTCAGGGACATTAAGAGCCATGTGACTTCTCAATCTCTCAACAATTTTAAAGTAAAAGTAAGAATAAATGGTCTGAGGAAAATGTCTGAATTTACACTGTTGCAATCCTTTTCAGCAGCTAATGGTCATGACCTCACTCCCCAAGCAGGCACTGTGAGTAAAAACAATTAAATAGAAACTTTCCCACAAAAACACTATCAAGGAGGTTTATTCCAATTTAGTTTTGCAAATGACTGGGAGAATGTCTGTGAAAATGGACTAAAGAGGGTCTTTTTGTGGATTCCAAATTGAGCTAATTTCCAGATTATACAATTTACAAAATAAAAGTATGTATAGTTAACTGCTAGACAATCAATGGTCAACAATGACTACAGTCAGATAATTCTGCCTAATTGTGATTATTTAACATCTACGTCACTTCTCTCCTGGAACAAAGAAAAAATAATGTCAGAGCTCTTTCATGTGACCGAAAGTCTGCACTAGCCAGCAAAGGCAGAATACTTGGATTGTAAGAACTTGTGAATTGCCAAGGGGCCCAAATGGAAACAAAGCCCCCAATAAACACAGGAATTACTATGAGAAAATGTCCTCAGAGAGAAAGGGTCTAAAAAGGGAGAGAGAATAAAAGAGGTTAAGAAAAGGAAGAGGAAGGAAGGGAGAAAAGAAGAATGATTGTTATCTACATCTTAGTGTAAATTTTGAAATTTTCATCTACATAGCAGTAGGACAAGGACTAGGAATGTGAGTTGAACAGAGGAAGAAGCTACTGGTTTCAAGAGTCATGATTTATTCAAGTACCTCTCACTGAGTGAGATAATTTCACTATAGGGAGTTCTAGGAGCTGACTCTTAATATACCAGTTTAACAATACTTAAAACTGTTGTTGGAATAGGGCTCTTCAGTGGGAGGTGAAAATGGGAGGGGAAAGGATATTTAACTTTAAGCAGATGAAGCTGTGACATAATCAACTGAGCCAAACATCTTTGCATCAAGAGGGAAGCCCACAGCAAGAATTACATAAACACATCATATCCTTTTCTCTCAGGAAGAGGATACCAGGGATTATTAGTGTAAATGCTAAGGGTCTATGCTATGGTGATAATACATGGCTAATCTTACACTCACTTTTATACTTAGGGAAAGCTTCATACATTTGAACACCCAGGCAAAAGAAATCTCTCAAGTGAAGCCTCCAGATAATGTTTATAAGTACTTTGTATAATCCAGATCCTCAAGCTTTGGTTTTTCCTTAACCATCTTTAAATAAATTGAGGCACGAATAGAGGGCTATCTGAAACCTAAATTATCTGGATAATTGTGAGTTTGTTGACCTGGCACTTAGTGTTTGCACAGGAGCTTAGGTGAGTGCATGAATGTTTGCTGTGCACCAAGGCTCCAAATACAACAAAGAAAAGAGGAATAGACAATAGACAATCCAATTTCAGACATGCACTGCCTATGTGACTTTAGTAGGCACTAAAACCTTCTGGGCCTCAGTTTCTTATTCTGTAAAGGAGGAGGTTAGACTGATTTCTAAGATCTCTTCTAGCTCTAAATTTATGATTCTAATGAACACTGTTTTCTCCCTCCCACTTCATCACCCATTTTAATTAGGTCCAAATTAATCTTGTGATCTTAATAGCTCAAGAACTGTTAAAACCTATAAAATTCTGAATTTTTCCCAAAAGTCCAGCACCCAAAAGGAATTAGTAGAATGGGAAAGATATCAAGATACATCCTACTCTCCCTTTTTAAATGCCTTCTAATTAGTTATGTTTTGCAAATTTCGGAGTAGTATATGTTTGTTATGATGATGATCCTTCCACTCCCTACATTCCTGTTATATTGAAAGGTTTAGCGGCATAGACGTAATATCTTGGGTTCATTTGACATTCCTTGATATTTAACTCTACCTCTCATCAAATTTCTGGGAAGCCCTTTCCTAGGATAGCTTCTGTTTACAAAGTTGGTCTTGCAAAATGATCAGTGCAATGATCTATTTTGTAGCTCCAGTTGATTTGGTCCCACTGTTGCAGCTAAACACCATGGGAGCAGGAGTCACTAGTCATGTCTCTATTGTCTGCTTAATGGTGTGATTTTTAACCTTTTTTAACTGCATAAGGATTAGAAGATTGGACCCTATTTCAAAGAGAGAAAGAGAAAACTTACCCTGTTGTTTTAATTCACCTAAAGCATAGGGAAAGAGAATAATAACATCATTTTAAAGTGAATGAAAAAAAAAAGAATTCTGAGTCATTCCCCGGATAATTATTTAGGTGTTAGTTTCAGGAGCCATCCCAGAGTGCCTCAGCGTTCATACAACACGCCGCGAAAAGCAAATAAAAAAATTGAATCTTGTCACAAGAGATGTTAGAAGGAAAGTTAAAATATTTGGTTTCGAAGGCCGCGCAGGCAGCCAAAGCGATCTTTATTAAAATTAGCGTCGGGGCTGCTTTTAGTGCGGGTAATAAGCCCGGAATGACTCATCGGGCTGGGGGGGGGGGGGGGGGTTCTCTCTGGCCATTGTAGAGCTTGCTATTGATTAGACTGTGAAGTAATACAGCAGCAGCTGAAGCCAGATAGCAAATATGTGTCGAATTGATCTCCATCCGCGCTCTTCCTTCTCACCCTTTCTCCCTCCCCCACAACAAACCCCGCCTCCAACCCGGGGTTATTTATAGGAGAAGGGTTGCATTTGGAAAATAACTCGGAGGGCTTGTTTAAGCGATGGTTAGGGGAAGTCTCCCTAGCTGGTTAACTTTAAGTATTGGAAATGGAATTGATGCTCACATAATAATATTATGATTCATACAAACCACTTTTCAGTCAACTCAATATATTTCATTACCTCCTTTCCAGCAGATGTATTGATTTTTGTTTTGTGGTTTTATAACACAATTTCAAGGCTGTTGTGGCTTAATGAGCCGTGTTCTTATGATGTTTAAAAAGATTTGAAGCAGTTGTTGAAATAAATATTATGGATCACCCATCTCTCGTGACTGTGGCACTGTGGCTCTCTCTCTCCTCTCTCTCTCTCTCTCTCTCTCTCTCTCTCTCTCTCTCTCTCTCTCTCTCTCTCTCTCTCTCTCTCTCTCTCCCTCTGTCTCCTCTCCCTCTGTCTCCTCTCCCTCTTGTGCCCCCTCTCCCTCGTCCCTCCTCCTCCCTAAGTCCTTTCCGATCCCCGCCCCCCATTCCTTGCCTTCATGAATCTAGAATAAAAATGAACCCAGGATCCAGCTAAGCGGCTTTTTGTGCCTGAGATCAAAGTGCCAGCGAAGAACAATAGCAGGCCACACTTATGCGTTCAGGGCCACACACAGCAACACCTGCAGGGCCGTAAAATGTCATTGTTGCTTCTGCAGCGTGAGCACAGGGGAAGCACCTCTGAGGAGGCAGATGATTCTAATAATACTTGATGTGAATTGATGGGGAAGGAGGAACATAATTCACAGGGCTTTTTATTAGAAGCCTTGACTTTCCAAGCTGTGAACAACAGAACGCTGCACCTGTGGACTTTCTTCAAATCAGCCATTATGGAAGCTGACAGATTTTATTAACTTTAAGGAAGAACTTTTCAGCGTGTGGAGATTCGTAGTTTATTTTTGTATTCATGTGAAATGGACACAGAAGAGCCACGTTTACATATTTGTTGTCCCCACCATCACCCTTTTTCATCTGAGACTTTATAAGTAATTGTTAAGATATTTAGAGCATTTTTAAAAAGAAAGTAATGTTGTTAGCATTAATATGATGCTAATGAAATATGGATTTTGTCTCCTGAAAGTTCTTTGTTGTTATGTAGCTTAAGAAATCCAAAAGTCAGTTATAGGACTAAAGAGCTATCTAAAAGCACATATTTCTGAGTTTCCCCCTTTTTAGAAAGTAGAATTCATAAAATGTAATATCCTTGAGGGCAGGAACTGTTTTGTCTTGGTACCTCAAGGACCTAGCACAGTTGCCTGGCCCCTCCATACAAATTTAGAGCTAGGAGGGAGCTTGATTCAAACTCTCCTTTTACAAATGAGAAATTTGAATACACAAAGATTAAGTGACTTAAGTCACAGAGACAAGATTTGAAATGAGCTCTGACTCCAAAACTGATATGATATAGTACCTTGATTTGAAAGGAGAGCACTCATTTATTCTAATAAGCATTTATATTTTTTCTAATAAGCATTTATTAGTTACCAGTTAAGTAACAAGCACAGTTCTAGGTGCTGGGAGCTACAAAGACAAAAACAAAATTAGGGAAATTTATCTTTATTTGCATGAGCAACTAAAATAGCTAACTTCTAGTTAAATTTCAAAATTTTCTTGACTGATGGAAGGAAAAATATATAAAACAAGACTGAAATGCATATTCAGGCTCTGATTCTGTGGCAAAGATATGGAACTAGGAGATACCTTTGCAAGGTATTTAAGTGTATGTTGCAGACAGGCTTTGGAGGCTAATCCCCAGAAAGGAGGCATTTCAAAGAGCAAACATAATTAAGGGTCATTTAGTAGAATGGCATGCTTGTTGGAGAAAATATTGTTACATAATCCACAGAACATCCCTGCCTGTCTTCTTATAGAGATCTGAAACAGAAATAGGAAAAAAAAAAAACACTAAAGTTTGCTTGTATTCTTAGACATGAACATGTCCCATATGGAGTGTTTTTGGTTTTGCTTCCTCTGGCAAGCGGATGCCTATGACCACAGCAATTCCTGTTGCTTTAATCGGGAAGTGATGAAAACTTAGATTGGAGTCGGTGGGACCCTGATTATTGACTCCAAAGCTTCTAGATATTCCTTTTGTTCTTCCAAACAAACCTCCAGTGAATTGGGGATCATTTGCAGGAAACTCTTCAGGAAAGTGATAATAGAAAGTAGTTAGAATATTACACTTTTCATTTACACAAACAGATGGGATGCCTGGTTTTAGATTTAATCAGGAACTGAAGACAGGTAGGACTTTTGCATATTTCAGTCAGAGTCTCTTTCTTTTCAGAAAGAATGAAGCTACTTAATATTCAGTATCCTCTCCCCCAGCAAGCATACACCACCCCCTGCCTCTCTTCTCCATAGCCAGGCTCTGCTTCACTACTAAGGACAAGACAAAGTGCAAAGGTTATTTAACTGTAGATTATTCTGTTAATTGCCAAACCTGCCTGGATTCCTATCCTGGAAAAAAATAAAATGAAATGAAAGAGAAGGCATAAAGGCATCATCTAGAGCACACACAAATACCCTTTAGATAAATGCAGACATAAATGATTGAACAATTTGGAAGTCATGCGTCTCTGACCTCATGCTTTCTCAGCTAATCTTTTAAAAAGATTTTGATATCAATTGTTTCTCTTTCACCTCCACCCCTACCCCTAGAAGCATAATACCTGGTAACCTAAGCGTGCACAATCTGTTTCAACAGAGGAATACAGACAAGTGCAGCCAATGGCGCATTTTAATGTCACGGCAGAGATTATATTACCTTTCTAGAAACAAAATCTTCTCCCCCCCCCCCTTCAAATGGAAGTCCCATGATACCCCCATCAGAGATCAGTTGTTATGCAGAGTTTTGTGAAGTAATCAAAATTAATTCATAGTGATCTTTTCACCCAGAGACTCTAGCTCCTAATAATGGTCTATCTCAACAGGTGCTCATTGTGGCAGTTTGACTTCAAATTGCCAGACTAAAGGTTTTATTCTTTAGTCATTTTTTTTTTAATCCTGAACTTGTAATTTACTAATCTTCAGCAGCTGCCAAGAAAGGCCCAGCTGCTTAGCAGGAGAACTTTACTTACCTCCTCCAAGACTGAGAGCAGGGGAAGGGTCTCAGCTTCAGGGACCCAGGCAAGAGCTAAACTCAATGCCTTCGAGCAGGTTGCCGATGTTGGTGTTATGGGGTACTTTGCAAATGTTTGAAGTCGACTCCCTTTCATTTGTCTCCCCCAGGCAGACATGTTAAATCCAGGCAAGTGTGGGGCAGCACGTGAAACCTATTACATTAAGCCAAAGTTGAGAAGGACTTTTAAACAAAGAAAATGCCAAACGGAATGGAGGAACTTAAAAAAAAAAAAAAAAAGTAATTTCCCGAAACATTTGAACAAGTTGAGCAGTTAGTGTTATCTAAAAGTATTTGTTCTGCCCTGACTTAAAAAAAGCAAAACTTCAAACTGTTAAAATTGGCCTAGAGAGGACCTCCCCCCCCAAAGAAGTGTAAATTTTTGTGTAAATGGTGAGACAAGAAGCAAGAACTCTCTGAATATTCACCAAGATCTCTTGTTAGTGTTGAATGTGCATCTCCCTTTGCCTCAGTGTTCCCATCATTAAAATGGTTTTCCCAGGATCCCCACCTCTTGTTCCTAGATCTCCCATTCCCCCATCCCCCCACCGTAAAAAAGTAGGAGCTACTCCAAAGAAAAAAGGTTAGATATCTGGGTATTGTGATAGCTTCAGGCTTGTTCCATGATGAGCAGGTGGGAAGCAGCATTTTTGGTGTTTAGATCAAGTACAGAACCTAAATAGTTCTGAGCTTAGCCTCTGGCTTTTTATGTGCCATCCCTTTCTTCGTTCCTGCTCTTCCTCACTGTATGCCTTCTCCTTTATTCCGTGGTACAAATGCTATTTTGTTGGGCTACTTTCGTTGATTTCCTTGCCTTTCTAAGGATGGAAAGGGCTCACTTTTGCTTTGGGAGAGCTTATAGTCTGAATCTAAACAAAATGTATAGTAAAAAGCTGGAGGAGGTCAGCTTTCTTCCTGGACACAGAAGAAACCTTAGGGTAAAATCATGAATAGTCAAAAGAAAAACCCTGAAATATGCCCCAACCCAAATTCGGACTAGTGATCATTGCAATTTTAATTTCTTCTTTTTTCCTGTTTGCAGACCAGGTTTCCAAGCAGGGTCACAATCCTTGTCTGTCCCAAGTCAGATGCATGTTCCTATTAAGAAAGGGAATTTGGTCTCTCTCTATTTTTTTTTTTTTTTTTTTTTTTTTTTTTTTTTTTTTTTTTTTAGAAAGAGAAAGAGATCATGCCTTCAGAACCATTTACAGAAAATAAGTGAGAGGCAAATTAAGACCCAGGGTCTTAAACCTGATAGCCAGTGGGTTTTACTAGAAAGTTAAAATTGGAGCTCATCTCCATCTCATATCCACTCACCTCAAAACTCTCCCAACCCAAATTGTGAGTATGTGTCTGTGCTCCTGCTTGGATAAAGGGGAAGAAGGAAGGGAAAACTGGACTTGGAAGATACAGAGTCTTTTCCTCACCATTTTTGCCCTGGAAGCAATTCCTCCTTAGCCCCATGGCTTTATGATTTTCTTGTGATGGTTCTTTGGATCTTTTCAAGACTTAATTATGCCCATTAAAATCCTGTGAGGAACTAGCAGTGTTAATGTATGTGTTGAGCCGTGTCTTTTCCTGGCAAATGTGTGTACACATGGGGAGGGATGCGGCATCCCTGAGAGTTTGCTTGTATTGATTTTTATACATGAGTGACTTCATTTGACATGCTTTAATGAGCCTCTTTCACATTTGGGGGTGGGATAGGGGTGGGAGAGATGCTTGAGCTCCCAAACTCTACCCAACCCCTTTTGCCTTTGTCAAGTAGCTAAGATGTATTGAAACAGGCTTCTTTTCTCTGAATTATTTGAAGCAATGCCATACATTTTAGTCAAGTATTTTCTACCAAAAAAAATGTCTATAGCTTTTCCATAATAATGCACTTCTTTCCAAAGAATAGTGGAAAGACACTAGATTTGAGTCAGAAAACCTGGGCCATATCCCAGTTTTCCCAATGACTAATTAAATAACTTTGGTTGAGGTGCTCAGTCAGTAAGGGCCTCAGTTTCCTCATCTGTAACATGAGATTGAATTAGACAATTTCTAAGGTCTCTTTTAACTCTAAAATTCTAGGTTTTCTTGGAACATTTTTGGTAAGGAGAGGGATGTAGCCAGTGAATTTTTTCATCTTTGGAGGGTTCCCTAATCTCTAAAATTTTACCTATTATCAACAGGGTCCTGTACAAGTTGATGTTTTTTGTGTACCCTACATATTCTTCTTCCTCTATGCTCTGTGTATACTATAGAACTTAGCCCTTAAACATCAACTGTAGTATTCATGTTGTCTGGGCTGGGCCAGAAGTAGTTTGAGCCTATGGGCTACATTAATTTACACTTTTATCACAGAATTCTGTCCACAGAATCGGTGAACAACAAATAATTTATAAATTGAACATTTATGGGTTTTATTGTTTTCCTAATTTTTTTCCCCTATACTGAAAGCCTGGTTTTAGATCTAGCTTCTTTCCCCTCTTCCCCAGGGTGCCTGCCCTACCCCCCTCCCATTACCCTGCTATTTTAATGATACTTGTATCTATAGATCAGAGGTGGAATGGCAGCCTGGTAGAGAAGACTTTATTTACCTGAATCATTCACTTAACACTATTAATGGAGTGCTAGTATCCCTTTATAGTTACAGGGGACAATGGGGAAATGATGATGATAATAATAATAAAACTGACATTTATATAGCACTTTAAAGCTTTCAAAGTGCTTTACATATATTACCTCCTTTGATTCAAAGGAAGTTGCCCTTAGGGGAAGGAAATGAAATAAAGTCATTTATTTAACAAATATTTTCTTGTGGTCTGCTGTGTGTACTGCCCTATGCTAGTGATATGGAAGAAATACATGCAATGTTAAATAGGACATGGTCTAATCTTAATGTTATTTACAGTCTACTAGGAGTATAAGATATGAATACAAGTCACTATAGTATATTCCAATTTGAAGTTGTAGATAAGAAAATAATATTTCCCTTCTTGGACAGAGCAGTGGGTGAGGGGTGAGCAGGTGAGTCAGTAATGGCTTCACTGAAGATTGGATTCTTAAAAGGATAAGAATTAAGCTGTTGGATCTGAGTAAAGAAGGACATTTTAGGCAGGAGCAACATTTCAGTGAAGATTTAGAGATAGGAAATGCTTCAATAGATTCTTTAGGGAAACACACAACAGGCCAGTTTTTCTAGATCAGGAAACATTCAAGGCATTCATAGAAACTAAAATAAAAAAAAATTAATTGGAATTAAAATGCTTGCAATCTTAGATCCAGGTAAAGGAGTTTGGATTTTATTCAGTAGACAATTGGAAGTCATTGAAGGTATTTGAGTAAAGGAATATCATGTTAAGAATGAAAGGTTAGAAAGATGATTCTAATCTAATGTATAAACTAAATGGATTGTATATAGTGAAGAGAAGAATTAGGGTCTACTGGAACAGGTAGAGTCAGATGTTATAAGAACATAAATTGGGGAAGCTAATGGTTGATGGCAAAAGAATATTTGCAATGCAATTTACACTCTGCTTATCCCAAAGTAAATAATTTTTGATCTCTCCAATTAGATTATAAACTCCTAGAGGGCAGGGATTGTACATTAAAGAGTTTTATATCTCCCTTGACCAGTGTTCAATTAGTACTTGTAGACTAAACTTTTAAATAAATATTGAATTGAATATTTTATAAGTGGAGGCTCTAAATACTGAGCCTCTTGGTTTTAATATATTGGGATTTTTTAAAGACTTGGTAAAAAAAAAAACAGGGGCCTATCTTAAACCTCATTGGACAAAGAAAATTTTGAGAAGGAGTTAGTGGAGAACATTAAGAAGCACTTTGGATTTCTCAACCATCTTCTCTCAATTAACATACAAAAACATTTTTAAAGAAATAACCTTTAATAATAAAATGTGATAATCTCAATAAGACACTTCAGCAGGGGAATTATTAGATATTAATTCATGCCTAGTTGCACTGACAGCTCTCGGCCTAATAGCACACTAGGTGAGAACTAATATGCCATAATTCACGTTCTGTCATGCCTTATTGCTTAAATAAGATACGCGAAGAATAACCTATTCTGGCGAAATAACTGGGATTCTCAGACTTCTCCTGGCCAAGTTATAAATAGTCATGTTAGGATCCAGAATTTTTTTGTATTACTAAATTTGAAATAAATTGCATACATGTACCCTCAGCTGTAATTACTGTGAACATTTTCTTAAGTACTAACATTAAGTTCAGTCATATTCCATGTTTTAAAATTGAACTTTAGTAAATTCACATAATTTTCTGGAGACCAAAATAGAAATTTTTTTTCCATATATAATTGGAACTGGCACTATGGCATGATATAACTCTTGTGGGTGAAGGGTTTGGAAGAGCTACATGTGAGTTCCTTGGAAGTATGCAAAATACAGAAGGGAATGAGTAAAATTTAGAGGTCATTCTTTCTCTGTTTGTGGAACACAGAAGAATTTAGTTTTTTTCCATATGGATAAACATATGTATATGTGTGTGTTCATATGTATACACATACAAACACACACACACACACACACACACACACACACACACAGAGACACGAAACCAAACACTCCCTGTCTCTATCTCTGTCTCTGTCTGTCTCTGTCTCTCTGTCTGTTTCTCTGTCTCTCTGTCTCTCTGTCTGTGTCACTCTGTCTCTCTCTCTCTGTCTCTCTCTGTCTCTCTGTCTTTCTGTCTCTCTCTGTCTCTCTGTCTCTCTCTGTCTCTCTCTCTCTGACTCTCTGTCTCTCTCTTTCTCTCTCTGTCTCTCTCTCTCTGTATATATATATACACACACACATATGTATATATACACATATATGTATATATATAATATGTACACACACACACACATATATATATATATACATACATAGTGTTTGGGTTTTTTTAATTTCTTTTTAGATCTAGGTAATGTGTCTAATATACCCTGGTCATCAATTAGAAATTTGAGTCTCTGCTCTAACCGAGCTTACCTTCTAGATACAACAATACGATATGGATGTAGGAAAAATTAAATCACAATATTAGGTTGCTACCTTCCACTGGCACCTTCAAAGAAGTAACAGAGAAGGATGACCCTATATTACTGAAGACTTGGTCCAAACCTTTGACCAAGTTCCATGAAGTTGGGGAGCCTTCAGATATAGGCCCAGTTGTTAGCTTTATATTGCACAAGGAAAAGAGATCTTTAAGATGTCATCCTGTGTTTCTAACTTTGTTATCTAAATTTGCACCACTAAGGAAATATGATCTATTTCTAACTCTCTGTATAAGAGTCTATGGAGAAATACAAAAGGAGGTTTCGTCATGGGAGATCTTTGATTAGAGAGATTCATTACCAAGCTGGCCAAAGAGAGATGAGCTTTTTCTTTTCTTTTTTTTTGTCTATTTCAACTCTTTCAAGATCCCCTAGCAATAACAATAGCTAACATTTATAGAGCACTTACCATGTGTCAGGCACCATATTAAGCTCTTTACAATTATGTCATTTGATCTTCACAACAATCCTGGGAAGTAGGTGCAATTTTTTTCCACATTTTACAGGTGAGTAAACTGAGGCAAACAGAGGTTGCAACTTACCTAAGGTCACACAAATAGTAAATGTCAGTGATGGGATTTGAACTCTGGACTTCCTGACTCTAAGCCCAGTGCTTTATCCATTGGGCCAGCTAGCTGCCCTTACAGAATATAAGGTCAGGTTTGGCATAGATAATTTCATTTTTGTTTTTGTATTTCCAACATGAGTGTAGTTACTGACAAACAGTAAGCACTTAATAAATACTTGATTAATTAAAGGTCTACTAAGGGTTTCAGTCTGACTTAGTTGAATTTAGAGTTACAAGTCCTGGTTTTCCTATCTATTTTTTGCAGGCCACTTCATCTTTGGAAGATATTAATTTTGTTGCTGTACAGTCATGTTTAACTCTTTGTGAACCCATTTAGGGCTTTCTTGGTAAAGGTACAAGAATCATTTACCATTTCCTTTTCCAGTTCATTTTACAGATGGGAAAACTGAGGCAAACGTCTTTAAGTGACTTCCCCAGGGTTACACAGCTGGGAAGTGTCTTGAGTCTGAATTTGAACCCAGAAATAGAAGAATTCTTGATTCCAAGCCCAGTGTTTTATGCAGTATACCACTTGAATTTAGTTTGCTTCTCTGTAAAATGAGAAGAAAAGATCAATGCCTCTCAAATCTCTTTTAACTATTGATCTGTGATTCTAGAAAGTAAATTCGAACCAAAAACAAAATAAGTACTAATTCAAACCTTGAAATACATAAATATTAGATGACTATACAAGGGACCCCTCTTCTGTCACTTGGGGTATATGACTTCTGACAAGTCATTTAGATGTTGCACCAGATGATCTCTGAGGTATCTTGCAGTTCTCCATCTATGATCTCATGATCCGATGTCACAAGGCAGCACATGATTAAATTCATAGGAACTACAGCCAGACAGAAACTTAGAGGCCATCTCACTTTTCCATTTTAAGTTGAGAGGAAAGGGGAAATTAGATGGGGATGGGGAAATGAGGGCCCAAGGAGGGTGGGTAGCTTGCTCAGGGTTACAAAGGCACAACCTAAATTGGAAGAACATGGATGGATTAGTTAGTGTCAAGACCAGGAAGAGACAAGCTGGGCTTCCTGATATCCAGTTCAGTCTGCTTTCCACTATGCTGTTTTATGTCCTAATGTTTCTGAATCCAGAGCAGGAAGGTCACTATGGACAGAAGTGGTCTAGTGAAGATTTCCTAAAAGAAATAGGTGTGGATGAATTAATTATTAAATATAATTAATTATATATCATAATTGATTATTATAATATGATATATTAATGATAAATCATTGAGTATATATTATTTTAAATATATATGTATATATACATATATGTAAAATTAGGGAAATGGAGGGAAATGCAGAGGGCAATCCCTGAAAGGCAGCAAGAAAGATGAGACGAAAATATCCAAAGAACATGGTGCTCTTTCCACTGGTCCAAATTATTCTTTTCAAAAAATGTCAGAGAAAAGAATTCTTGATTGATGTCAGAATGTTCCTGAGAACAGATTTGAAAGAAAGCTGACAATTTCAAGCTAGAGTAGCCTGACCTTGTTTAGGAAAGAAGTGTTTCATCTTTTTTCTGTTGGCTTTGGATGCATTCTTCTCTACCTTCTTTTTGACTTTCTTCTTCGTAAGCTGCTATGCCTTGATACCCAAGGGTAAGATGAATTTTCTCTAATTAAGTATAAGATGTGAGCAGGGGCAGCAGAGTGGACTAATGAGTCCAATCTCATCAAGATTGACCTGAGTTCAAATTTTGTATCTGACGTATATTGACTGTGTGAACTTGGGCAAGTCACTTATTCTTAGTGTCCCAGGTGATTCTCTAAGACTGTAGATTCTCTAAGATTGTAGAAAAGATTGTAGGGGAAGTAGGGAAGGAAGAGAAGAAGTAGTGATATAATATCTACTGTGTTCCAGGCACTACGCTAAGTACTTTACAAATACTATTTCATTTAATAACAACAACCTCACAACAGCCCTTCAAGATAGTTCCTGTTCTAATCCTTATTGTACAGTTGAGAAATTGAAGAAAAATTAAGTGATTTGCTCGGGATTACAAAGCTTGGTGCCTCATGTGTAATATCTTACAGCAGTGAAGTCCCAATTCTGAACATACATAGAAATGCCATAGTATATTTGGGTGTTAGCACCCAGTAAAGAAGGAAGTATTGGGCTACATTTCCAATTCATTCATAGAGTATTTGTCAGTCATGGATTCTACATCTTCACAGTAGTTTCCTCACTACAACCCTGAGAAGCAAGTAATGTTTTATGACCCCATCTTAAGGATGGGGAAAATAAAGTTCAATCTGATGGAATAAACTTCCAAGAGTCACATGCTAATAAATATCAGAGCTGAGATCCAAAATGGGCAGCTTGGTCATACAGCGTATGGAGTGCCAGGCTTGGAATCAGGAAGACTCATCCTTCTGAATTCAAATTTAGCCTCAGATGCTTAGTAGTTGTGTGACTCTGGGAGCAAGTCATTTTAACTTGTTTGCCTCAGTTTCCTTATCTGTCATACAAGGTGGAGAAGGAAATACAAAACCATTCTAGTATCTCTGTCAAGAAAATTCCAAACGGGGTCATGAAAAGTAGAACTCAACTGAAAACAATTGAAGCTCAACTATAAAGCACAATGTTAGATACCAAAGGTAAATGTGACAATGACCTTTCTCTTAAGGTCTTTCTCTTATAATTCTCACTATAGTTATAGGAGATGGGTCATGGTGCTCGTTAGGGGAAGAAAAGTGAAATTTGTTATAGGCAAACTGGTTTTCCTAAGGTGATAATTTGTAGAAAAACCAAAACTAGAACTCAGATCTCTTGATTCCCCATCCAATGCTTTTTCCAATGCACTGTAATTCCCCTATCCTGTAATAGAATTCCTTTGAATTTGCAGGAGAACTCTATTTCTGATCATCTGTTAGGTAACTGGTACCTTTTTTCATCCTTACCAGGGTAGAAAGGAATTAGGAATATTGGTTACAGTCTCTGGAGGGCTGTCTAATGATTTAACTTTGTAGGCCCCAGGGAATGGTCCAATATGATTTGGGGCAAGTGGTAACTATCTACCTACCCTGTTATCCTGGAAAAATTCTTGTCTGGAGAAACTTTTTTGCCTCCCCAAACTCCAACCAAGTTTCAGGTAAATTTAATTTAATTTAATTTATATTATATTTATTCTTGGTTTTCTGACCTGAACAACCATAGTATTTGTTACTAACTTACAGGGTTGAGTGACCTATTTCTATGGATGGTTCTTGAGATGGATACTTTGATTCTGGCCTTGAGAGGTATCATTTAGATCAGGGTTTCTTAAAATTTTTTCACTTGTGACTCCTTTTGACATAAGCAATTTTTACATTACCCTAGGTTTATAGGTATATAAAATAGGAATACAAGTCAAATATTTACCGTTAATAAATCATAATTTCATAACTCCCACATATGATCCACATATGGGGTCATTAACTACAGTTTAAGAAGCTGGGATGTAAAGGTAAAAAGAGAGACAGAGACAGATACAGAAATCAAGAGAGACAGAGAGAGACAGAAAAAGAGACAAAGAGAGAGAAACAAAGACAGAGTCAGAGATAGAAAAAGAGAAAGAGACAGACACAGAGAGAAAGTAGCAGACAAAAAGACAAAGAGGCAGACAGAGGGAGAGGCAGAGAGACCGAGAAAGCAAGCCCAAGAGCATCACTTCCTTTGTGTTGTGGCTGTGACTTTGAATCTCACCAAGACTGTAACCCTGCAAACTTCAATGCTCAGAGCAAGGTCTTCTTGGAAATCAAGAGATGGTTCCATCTGGAACCTTCCCCCTTGAATAAAGAGAATTATTTTCCCTGACCCAGCCTGATGAGAGAAGGAAGCATACAAAAATGTCGATTGTCTCCCAGCTCTGTTACTTTGCTAAACTAATCAATCCATATAAAAAGAACAGATTAAATTGACTGACCCTCATATATTTAATGATCGCTGCTATTTGACCAAGGCACATTTCTCAGGAAGCAGCCTGTCACAGGCTATCAATATTCTTTTAATCCCGCGTTAGTTATTGGTACGCTTTGTTTCTCTCCAAGATGGCCCATCTCAAGTGATCTCACAGCTCACACAGCAAGAAAATGAGATGCTAAATGATTCTCCCGAATATCAGATGATAGCCTGTAATTCCTGTACTATGGATTTTTCAACTGGCACAGTTTCCTTGTTCTTCAACTTAAGTGATTCCTAAACTTGGTTGTCTAACACCCAAGTGTGCCTACAGTTATTTTAAAAAGTGATAATAAAGTTAAGGAGAAAATTTTCTAAGCAAAATTCACTTGAATTTGCTTCAAGGAATCCTATGATATTAATATTAATTATGTTTTTATAAGAATTTAGAGTTGAAGGGATCTAAGTGGAAGGGGTTAAGAAAGGAGCTGGCCTAAATGAAAAAATGGAGTAGATTAATGCTTCTTTGCCAATCATTAATAAGATCTGGCCATGGAGAGG
Source organism: Sarcophilus harrisii (assembly GCF_902635505.1). Lineage (NCBI taxonomy): Eukaryota > Metazoa > Chordata > Mammalia > Dasyuromorphia > Dasyuridae > Sarcophilus > Sarcophilus harrisii. Next base: position 467,494,458 of record NC_045427.1, on the reverse strand, counting down.
CCATTGCTCTTCCAGCTTAGGTAAGCTAGGGAGTCCAAAAAAAAAAAATCCGATAAATGTATTTTTTATACTAATTCAAAGGAATAATCCAGCACTAAGTATTCAGGTTAATTACATGTCCTGAGTAACTAAAAAATAAGGAAAAGATCCTGCTTCCACCTTTCTTGTGAAATCTTTCCAAATGTCAGAATTCATTTTCTGATTCTAATTTAAACTGACTTTAGGGATACACAAGTGTATCCCACTATGATCATAACACACTTTCTGGACTATCCAAGGATCTTGTGAACCCTGCGAAGTGATTGACATAAAGTCAAGTAGAGGCAAAAAAAAAAAAAAAAATGTAACGGACCTGTCTGACTACCAACTCCATGCCTTAGTAGTTACTTTTTGTTTTTTATTTTTGTAAGCAATTGGGGTTTAAGTGACTTACTTGCACAAGGTCACATAGCCAGTGTTTGAAGCTGAATTTGAACTCAGGTCCTTCTGACTATAAGACTGAAGCTCTATCTGCATCACTGAGCTTTCCCAGAAATTGCTTTTTAAAATAATTCTACATAGGGAAGATATGTGCAATGGATAGAGCATCAGCCCTACAGTCAGGAAGACCTAAGTTCAAGTCTGGTCTCAGACATTTAACACTTCTGACTGTGTGACCTTGGGCAAGTCACAACCCCAATTACCTCAATAATAATAATAATAATTCTATACCATGAATTTGAAATCACTTGACATTTTTAAAAGAGGACAGAGTGTGAAGAAGCTGTTCTTGCTACTTGCCTCATGGATAATCATGGGATTGATGTAGAGTTGAAAGAGATCTTAAAGATAATCTCATTTAACCCTTTCATTTCAAATGTGCAAACAGATCCAGAGCCAGGAAGTGTCTTTCTAAAGTCACCCAGATAGCAGATGGAACAATTAGAATTCGAACACCTGTCCTCCATCTCCAAACTCAATGCCCTTTTAACTTTACCTTGATATTGTTCAGGAGTACAAGGAAGAGCTGGATAATTTTCCAAGTCCTGACTCAGAATCCTAAGTTTTGGTAGCTATTAGTCCATCTTTTATTGGTATTTATCACACATACAGTCTTGTGTCGAAACATTTGGGTATTTGTCTTATTTCTTTTTTTTTTTAGACTGAGATATCTTGAAAGCAAGGACTACAAGTTATTTATTTTTACACCCTCTTTTCCCACCCCAGCACTTATCACAACCCCATGCAGAAAATAGGTTCTTTATACGTTTTTGTTCAAGAGGAATCAAGATTTCTTCTTAGAAGGGTCCTGAGATGAAGGAGTATACCATTTACCACTTCTGGGAGGAAATGGGTGAGGTGGTGAATGCTGGTAGAGCAAAGATAGTTGGGGAAAAGAGTGAGGGGGCCCTACAAAATCAAATATATAACAGTACAGTGTTCAAAGTTTTAAGAGGTTGGAAATGTTTTCCAGGGTAGTGCGGCTCACTGACTGTACTTCCCAAGACTTAAAGTAGGTTTAGGGGCTTATCATAGTACAGGGCACACGAATCATTAATTAATTAATTAATGCTGTATGAGTGATGAACATCATCTAGTTGCATCTCAGAAACAACTTATCCCCTGTTTCTGGTGCAAGGTGATAGTAGTGTGAATTAGTCATTGTTATGAAATAGGCTACCACTCATCAAGGTCCTGAGAGATTCAAGCACCTGTTTTGACCTTTTCTACCATACTGTGATCCTGGTTCTTCTCAAAGCAAAAATCTAGAGAATAGTGACTATACCTTTCACTTAGATCCCTTTTCAGTCCCTAGCATTGTGCTGAATACATAATGGATTGGCCTGTTAGATGGACTGCTAGTTTTCTCCTCAGCTGTATATGTACTCTTCTGTTTTCAAGGACTGGTTATAGCTCCCCAAAATATAATACATTTTCTCTTTATTATTGACTATTAAAAATCCTCTTCCTTGAAGATTCAGCTTAGGTGTCACTCTCCTTGAAGCTTTTCCTAATCTTACTGGTCAAAAATGTTCTTTCTATCTTCAAATATTTTTAGAACATTTTATCTAGAACTACTTTTTGATCCCATCATACTCACTTTACATTATTTCTTTATACAAGTCATATCAGTTTGTCTCTGCCCCAATAGAAAATAATGTCCTAGAGGACAAGGGGCTATGCCATTATTTTTTTTTTGGTATTTCTAGCACAAACCCTTGTATATAATAGGCACTTAATAAACATTCATTGAGTTGCTTAGCAAACTCTTGTCAGATTAATTACTGATTTTACCTATCATTTATTTTAAAATACTTTCCCCAATTAACTTTAAAAACACTTTTTAACATTTATTTTTTAAAAAAATTTGAGTTTCAAATTTTATCCCTTCCTATCTCACATCCTTAATCCCTGATATGGTAAGCAATTTGATATAGGTTATATGTGTGCAGTCATACAAAACATATTTCCATATTAGTCATGTTGTAAAAGAAGCCACAGACCAACAGAAAAAAATATGAAAAAAAATTAAGTGAAAAGTAGTATACCTCAAAATGCCTTCAGATTCCATTAGTTTTTTCCTCTGGAGGCAGATAGCATTTTTCATCATGAGTACTTTGGATTACCTTGGATCACTGTATTGCTGAGCATAGCTAAGTCATTCCCAATTGATTGTTTTGTAATAGTGCTATGATTATGTACAATATTTTCCTGGTTCTGCTCACTTCACTTTGTTGTGGTTCTTGTCTTTCCAGATTTTTCTGAAATCATGCTGCTTGTATTTCTTATAGCACAATAGTGTTCCATTGCAATCACATATTACAACTTGTTTAGTCATTCCCCAGTTAATGGACATCTCCTCAATTTCTTATTTATTGCCACCACCAATAAAAGAGCTGCTATAAAAATTTTTGTAAAATAGATGGTTTTCCTTTTTTTTTTTAAATCTCTTTGATACTCACCATTTATTAAACAACAATTCCATGCATATAATTTATTGTGTTTTTTTTCTACTACTTAGAACAGGACTTGGCACATATTAAGTGCTTACTAAATGCCCTGTCTATTTTTTCTGTCTCTCTGCCTGTCTTTCTCCCTCTCTGATACTCTTTCTTTGTCTCTCTCTTTTTTTTTCAGTCTTTGTCCCTCTATTTCTCTCTCTGTCTCTCTCCCTTCCTCCTGACTATCTCTTTCATATATGTAAATCTCCTTTCCCCAACTAGACTACATGATATTTGAGGTCAGGAACTATGTCTTCCCTATAGCACCAACTGCAGAGCTGGCCATATAGTAAGCCTTTGCTTGTTTAATAGATGAATTCTACTCATGAGGAAGCAATATCTGGGTTACTATTTCATCCTACAGCACGGACCTCTATGTTGACCTTGGCTGTTTTACTGAGGACTTTGCTTGTTGCCTGGCTGAGAAATGACTTAGCAGGAAGATGAGTTTGTAACAGGCCCTGAAATTATCCCCTTCTAGCCAATGGGGCCTGACGTGGTTAGGGGATCCATTCATTGTGGAGCTGGCTTTCTGTAGTTTGGCTCCCCCAAAGGGGCCCTGTAAGCCAGACGTATTTTTAGTTCAGTTCAGGCTCCTGGTTTGTAAACACATAGCATCAGAGCCTCAGTCACTGAAAAGGTGGAGCCCATTTAAGATTTTACTATTTTTATTGCTTTATTTCTCCCTGGCCTTCCATACATCACGCCTGTCTCTCCCTCTCCCCCTCTCTTCCCCCCCCCTCCCCAGTGCATTCCTGTTCTGAGCACTTGATCTATGGTCTATAAGTAGACGTAATGAAATGCCAAGTTGCTTTAAAAAGAAAACCACACACAACTGAAGATTTGGCCCACGTATCGTCCAATAACAAACAATAATACTCTACTCGCCCTCTGCCGTGGCACAGAGACATAAAATTTCTTAAGTCTCCCTGGGGACTGAGCCTTAGAGATGGCTGATTCATAGCTTTGCCAATCAATTTTCTACCAACCCTGATTTATTTATTTTCTTTTTTTCTTATATTTAACCACAAATAACATTCAAACAGTAACATTAATGGCATGAGTTAATAGCTACTCTTCCCTCCTTCTTTGACTCTCCCTTACCTCAAACAAGGGTAGTCTGCACCAAGGGGAGAAAGCAGGAGTGCACAGGTGAGGTCTGTGTGCGCATTTGCCATCTTGGAAGTAGTCCATTTACATACACTCTGTCTTTGCATATCTGGGGTAAGAAAGGAAGCAGCAATAACAAGACCAGCCAGCCGTGAGTGAAACTGTAAAAAAAGTCAGTTTTGCTTATGGCTTTTTCTTCCTATCACTGATGCTTGTTTTGGACAAGGACCTATCTTTCCTGGGCCTTAGTCTTCCCATATAAAAAAAATAAGTAGCCTTGGGTAATCCTTTCTAATTATGAGACTGAATCATTTAAAAAGAAATTATTGAGATGCTAATTGGATATCACCTCTTCCATGAAGCCTTCTTAAACCCTCACCAACCCTCTCTGGCAGAGAGCTCTTTTTACTTTTACCGTAGTCTATTTTATACTTTGTTTGTATTTGTGTCATATTCCTCTTTCTCTGATGGACTATAAGGTTTTCAAGGATAGGAACTTGTCATTTTTTTATCTTTGTGTGATCCTGGACAAGTCATATTCTCCCTTGGATAAAATAATATCCGTAAATAAGGGAGCTGGGCAGTGGATACAAGGAATCAAAGGACCTGGATTCAAATTCTGCTTCTGAAGCTTTGTGACTTGGGGCAAAATCGCTTCATTTTCCTGGATCTCAGTTTCTTTAGCTGCAATATAGAAAAATCTTATTTTTATCTTCACAAACACTCCCTTCTCTCTAGTCATGTGGCCACCATTCTAGTTCAGGTCCTCATCACCTTTTGTCTGAATTATTTAATAGCCTTATTTCCTGTTACATTTAGAATGAAATATAAATCCTTTGTTTCAAATTTAAACCTGGCTCCATACTCCTTTTTAGCATTCTTAATTTCTATGCAACTTTTATTAAGAGACATTGACTTTTTTTTTCTTCCTCACAAAAGATCCATCTTCCATTTCAGCCTTTCTCCTGGCTAACCACCATGATGTCATGTACACTTTCCCCACTTCTGTCCCTTAAAATTCCTATTTTCTTCAAGAGTTAGCTTAAGCTCCATACCTTCTGCATCACTCTTCCTGGTCCACTCACCCTCACCCCAATTTCTAGTGCTTCCTCCTTCAAAGTAACTCTGTATCTGACATATCTATGTCAAGATAGAGATCTACTGGGAGCCGGGGATTCTTAGTGGTAGACATGGAGAAAGAGTTCATCTATGAGGAGTATCAATAAGGTCAGATTAAGATACACATACACGTGTGTTTATATCTATGTGCATATATCTCTCTTAGAAGCCAAGTTTATAGTGGACAGAGACAGTTTCAAAGTAGTATTTGTTTTCCCAATGCCCAACACAACTTGATTGGGGAGAGGAATTGGCAGAAAGGCAGGAAACAGAGACTGGATGACTATTCTGGTCAGTTCTAGCTTTGGAGTTAGGATTTTATGATTCTGTGATTTCTAAAAAGATGACCTCTATGGTTCTAAACCTATGTGATATTCAGAGCTGAACAAAGTTTTTTTTTACTCACAATAGGCATTTAAAAAATGTTAAATCAAATAGTGTTTGTTGACTAGAAGAGGGCTAGCAGGCCCCTTCTATGTAACATGTGTGCTTTAATAGTAGCCTTGTGGAAACAACGCTACAATGCTTGTCTTTTTTGTATACACTGTTACTAGCTCTAATGGTTGAAGTGATGGCATTAGACAAATGAGTAAAGGGTTTTCTGGCAATGTATTATATATTGGTCTTTTGACATTTCTTAGATCACTATTTATAGCAGGCATTTTTAACCTAGGGTCCATGAACTTGGATGGGAAAAAATTATATCTTTATTTTCATTAACCTCTAACTCAAATTTAATGTTTTCTTCAATAATGATTTTTAAAAAAACACTAGACTTTTCCTTCCCTAAGAAAGGATCCATACACTCTACAATATTGCCACAGGGGTACATGACATCACAAAAATTAGGAACTCCAGCTACAGTAGTGTGTATGTGTAGTCTTGTATGGCAAGAACATCTCCTATTTTGCTTTTTTCTTTCTTTCTTTTTTATCTTCATGGTATGATTTATTTTTAATTGTTTTTTTTATTTAAAATTAAACACAAAATGAGAAGAGAAAAAACAAACATTGCCATGTACCCAGCAGACCATAAGAGCAGACCCATAAGAGAGGATTTAATATGAAACAATGCATTTCAGTTTCAAGAAAACCTATATAACAAGTGCAACGTATTGTTTTCAAAGCTGCCCAGCTTTTCTTTGCTTCCTTATTGGTTTTCTTTTGTTCTCTGCCTTGTACTTTTTATTTTATGTTTTTCCCTTCCCTTCCCACCAAAGAAGAAACAATTAGCATGGATACACACACAGATATGTACACACACATTAACACACACATGTATGTTTATTTCTACCTGTTAAAAGTTTCTCTGAAGGTGGATAGAATCGTCCTTCATAGATCCATCTTTCCATGTTTTTAAAAATCAACCAGTTTATCTTATTCTATATCACAGCAGTATTCCAATCCAATCACAATCTATCTGAAAGACTATCTATGAAAAGTTTTTTTTTTTTCAAATTTCTGCATTCCTTCTATTGTTAGCTCCTATTTTACTTTTAAGATCTTCTCTTCTCTATTTTCTGTTTACCCTAGAGGGTTTTTTAAAATTTTTGATACTCATGATCCCTTTTCATGTGAGAAATTTTTATGTGATCCGGGATATATAGGTAAATATAATAGGTATTCAAATCAACTATTTCTTAATAATAAATAATCATTTTGCAATCCCCACATTTAGTTGTAAGACCCTACGTAGGGTCATGTACCAAAGTTTAAGAAACTGGACAACTTAAATCAGTTGTTCTTTTTTCCCTGATTCAAATTCCCTGTATTGAACAAGCTGATGCAAAGATAAAGGGAATGTCAATAATGCTGCATGAAGACAATATGCTCCAAAGACCATCTCCTTGGGACCTTCTGACACGCCAAGATGTGGAGAACACTGGGGATGTGATGTAGAATTATTGTCTTCATGCTCATCTATACCGGTAGGTACTGAAGGTATTTAGGCAAGGGAAGCAGTAGGAACAGTATTGGTTCATTCGAAATATTTACCTTCTTACATGTCACAGCAAAAATCATTGTGGCAATGTGTCTTTGGTTTGGGAATTCTAGGATTTGTTGTCTTCTTAGCGTCTTCCAGATGGTGTCTATACAAACTGTTTTTGAGTGTGGAAGGGTCCAGATTTTTGTGACTGTGACAGAGTGTTGGGTTTGGAGTTGAAGATTCATTCTCCTGACTTTAAATCTGGCTTCAGACACTTTCAAGCTGTATGACCCTGGGCAAGTCACACAACTCTGTTTACCTCAGTTTCCTCATCTGTAAAGTGACCTGGATAAGGAAATGGCAGACCGTTTCAGTTTCTCTGCCAAGAAAACTCTAAATGGGGTCACCAAGAGTTGGACATGACCGAAACGATTGAATAACCATTTCTAACTCCAAAGTATGTGTCACTCTTTCAGAAAGACAAGACCATTTCATTGGTATACTTCAATGTTCTGCAGTAATAAGATGACAAAAAGAAATTTCTTTAAGAGTTTTGTTGCAAAGTGAGTTCTGACTTTTAGTCACTGATCTGGGGTGGAAAAGGGGAAAAAAAAAAACCTCTTATGAAATAGTCTAGGTTCATAGACTGTTGTTAGGCCTGGAAGGGACTTTAAAGGTCATCTGTCTAGATCTCTACACATGAGATCACTTTGGACTTAAAAAAAAAAAACACAACCTGCTATTTGTCAACTTTGAAAGTGCCAGCAACAGGTTATGACAGGGAAATATAAACTCAAGCCAGAATCATGTCTGAAACTTTCTGCCTGCAATAAAGTTCATCTAGGAAACATACAGTTAATTTTTTTTCCCTTCAGGGAGATTTTTCTAAAACTTTTTTTGCGTGTGTGTGTGCTTTAAATTCTTCATCTCCTCCCCATGCAAATAATGATGGTCATATAAGCACCAAACAATGCAAGGCCTAAACTCCAGACTGAATAAGTGAACTTCATCTGCTTCTAGGTGAAGATGCCAACCCCAGTGAGAAGCATGGGGAAATATATGAGTTTTTCACACAGTGATTTACCTTGCTGATCAAATGCATTCTGTGGATGGCATAGCATTACTATTGTGCACCAGATAAGCAGACTTCTATTCCTGCCCCTACCCCCCAGCAGGGGAGGGGGGAAGCTTAATCATTAATAACACTAACTTGCGTTTCTAGTGCCTTGAAAATGAGAATTTTGCCCTTTTCTCCCTGGGAGTAAATTGGGTCAGAGTGTTCCCAGAATTTACATTTCAATTAAAAAAACAATAATAACACATTGTGCTAATAGTGAATGATTCCTACTCAGGGAAAGATGATACCGCCGGCTACTTTGTTAATGAAAAGCCCCCTTCATTCAAACAGGCCACACATCAGTGGTAACAAATCTCCTGTCTTGTTCTGTTGTCTTCGGCTGGTTGAAATGTGTAGGATGGGGGGTGAGCCCATGCACTGTAAACACTCGACTGGGCGTTGTGAGAAAAGTTTCCCAAAGTCCCTGGCCTACGTTTCAGTCCTGTTTCCTTGATCAGTCCTGCTTTGCTGAATTAAGGCATTTGACCTTTTGCAAGGGTTTTTTTTTTCCTCCTTCCCTTCACAGGAACTTGCTGTTGGATCAGAGATTTGCCTGAGAGGTACAGTTTTTTTCTCCCACTTATGGATGAATTTAACATAAAATCCCCAATAGCAACAAACTGGGTAATTGACAGAAGCTTCTGATCTAGGCTTTCATTACAAACTGGTGAAATGGTATTAGCTTTTTACTGAAAGCAGGGCACTGATCATTTGCATATCAACAGAGCTGGGCCTATGAAGTTAACTGTGATTTGTATTGAGGGGTATTATTCCTTCTATTTTGCAGGGTTACACCAAAAATTTTCCTAGACGGCTTTATTTCACTGAAACTATGGAGTATATAGAAAGTGATGTATAAAGTTGCGATAATTATTTGAGATCATTTTGGGGGGGAGAAAAAACCCAAAACTGGGGAGGGAAGGGGGTCTGGGTTGAGGAAGGCTTGACGATTCTGGGCTGAATACAAAGAAGAAACTTCACTGGGAAACTTCACACTGTTTTCCCATTTCTAATTTTGTTTCTTGAGTAATACTGAAAATTTTACCCACAAATTCATATTGTTTGAAAACAAAAACAAAAACCCCACCTAATTTTCAGCCGACAAACTTTATATATACAATTTTATATATAATATACATATGTATATAATACATGTATATAATATACATATATTACATATATGTTTTAAGTGTTGACAAATCGTGCTAGATATGGTAAAAGCAAAAACAAATGTGTCAACAGCTGTTGGGCATCATTTGAAAGCCTGGACAGCTTTGGATCAGCTACAGGCTTTAGGCTAAGGAGAGTTGCTGGATTTCTAGTACACAATGGCTAGAGGTCCCTGTTTCTTTTCAGGTTGGACAAAGTGAAGCTCTATTATATGTTGCCTCAGAAAGGCCTGGGGCACATTAATTGAGTTCAGTGAATGTGAGGGATTTCCTTCCATTGTTTATTATTGGAAATCTTTTGTTGCAGGAGTATTTTTTAATGAAAAGGAAGATGGGATGGCTTGACCACTCAATAACAAATCCACTTCCTGCACTATAACTACCACCTGTTGTAAAATTATCCCAGTAAAAAGAAGACCCCTGGTTATTTCATCCCACTGTATCAGTAAGAGCAAGAGAGATTTTTTTAAAAGTTAAATTGAAATAAGGCAAAATCTTCTACAATAAAAGATGGTTAAGCTAATATTCTACCCAGTGGAACATTTATTAACAGGTCAATCTGAACATCTATAAAATATGTAGTTGATGATCTTAAAATGCTTTCTGAATTATTCAATTCAGTTATGCATCTACTATGTACCAAGGTATTGTCAGGTCAACGGAGATCCAAAGGCAAGAAGAAACGCTCTGATCTTAGTGGAGCTTCCATTCTACTGGAGTGAACTAGGGGAGAAAGAATCTGTGTCTACTCAAATAAGTAATTTTAGAGAGAGAAGGGAATGCCAGAAAAGTTCTCTTCTCAGAGCTGGCATCTACCTAAGCAGAAATTTGAAGAAATCTTGAGATTCTAAGACAAAGAGATGAGGATTGAGGGCCTTTCAGGCATTGGGGGGGGGGGGGCGGGGAAACAAGCAAAGGCATTGAGTCCTGAAATGGAATAATATGGTTGGGGGAACAACCCCAAAAGGGAGGTCAGCGCGGTAAGAACATAGAGTATAGGAGGATAGTCTAGTCAGGAAAGATAGGCTAGAGCCAGGTTTCAAAGGGCTTTAAATGTCAAAGAGAGACATATGTGCATTAAACCAGAGGCAATAAAGACTCATCACTCAGGTTTCTTGAATGGGCTGGTGACATGGTCAGACCTGTGACTTTGAAAGGTTATTTTTGGCAGCTGTGTCCTAGCTCTTTTCCAGATGTGGCCAAGGACACAGTGGATTCTAGAAGTTGGTGCCAGGATTCATTGCTCTGCAGACTTGCCACTTCTTCAGGCAAAAACACATGTGTTTCCAGGGTCATTTAACTAGCTGTCAACATACTTTCCTGGTTGGCTGGGCAGTGACTTGTAGTCACTTGTAATGACTTGTAATTTGTGGTGATTTAACTTCTAAAGCTCTTCCTACCCACTTGCCCCATTCCCATCTCCCATCTCACTTAAAAAAAAAAATCTTTTACATATGATGATAGATGTTATTTGACCCATTATGCAAATGGAGAAAATGAGGCCTGGAGAAATGATCTAGTTTGTCCCATATGACGTTAAGACTACAGTCCAGGTCTTCAAGTTCTCTTCTCTCACCTTCCCTACTACTCTACTCCAAAAGTGGGCTTTATTTGGGATTGAAATAGAAACAGGGATTTCTCATTATGACAACTTTTCTCCTTTCTGCACCTTATATGGGAGAGTTGCCCCAAGTAGAGATCTGACAAGGGGCTTAATCAGTTAATTATATTTGGGCAATACTACTGCTGCTAGTAAGGTGAACTGATTCATTTTCAAATATAAGAAAAGGAGATAATTCTTGCAGTAGCATAAGGCTGAGGCTAGTGATTTCCTGGGAGTCATTTGCTTATTTAAGTGTACAAAGTAATGGACAGTGGAGGTGTTTGGAAATTGCCTGGCTGTGTTCTCTTTTTTGCTTACCTGTCCCTCCTGGGTGTCATTATTCTCCTATACCTACTGCTTAGGCAATTTTGGCTATCCATCTCTGTTAGGTTAAATCAATCAGCTCTTCAACTGGATAATGGGAGTGGTGGAAGAATGAGAAGTTTCTGATTCTCAGTTGCAATAAGCAGAGCCATGCCTAGAGTCCACAGTTAAGAGGGAGAACATTTGGTTTCACAGGGAGTCTAGAAACCTGGGTTCTATGCCTGGCTCTGCCAAAAATTACCTCTGTGACCTTGAATGAGTGACTTTTATTTTGGGGGCCTTAGTTTTCTTATGTAGAAAATAAAGGGATTAGATTAGATGATTTCTAAAGTTCTTTCTGAAACTAAACCCTCCAATCTATTAATCTAATCAATTGTCCTCTGTTTACTGATGTAGAAACTGAGTTCCAGAGAAATTATATCAATTGCCTAAGGTACACAGGTAATACACAACACTGCCTGAATTAGAGCTGAAATATCCTGACTAGAACTGTTTCATTCTAAAGGAGAAATTTAGATCCTATCCTTTTTAAATACCATCTTTCTGTCTTCTTGTCTCTTCACCAGTACTATCACCACACCATCCTCAAGGCATCTACTTTGGTCTTTCAGAATAATTTCTGAGGCAGAGGAAGAAAGAACATATATAGCTATAAGGAAAGATGGAAGCAAAGGAGATGATTTTTAAAAGCCTGAACTAAAATTTGCTCTAGTTTTCCATTTCTTCCTTTTGATAACAAGGCTAGAATTCTAATTAAAGAGCTGAATTGTCCAAAACAATAGCAACCACAAAAAACTATATATTTATTTTTATGTAAATGCTTATCTGTTTACATGCCATATCTCCTTAGTTGACTCCTTGAGGGAGGGGGGAGAGCTCCTTTAAGTTTTTGTCTGTGTACTTTTAGTACCTTACTGCACCTTATCTAGGATAATAACAAGAATGGTTAGCATTTAGATAGTATTTCCAAGGTGGCAAAACACTTTACAAATACTGTCTCATTTGATCCCTACAACAACTCTGGAAGATAGATGTTATTATTACTCCCAATTTACAAACGAAGAAACTAAGGCTGAGAGAGTTTAACTGACTTGCCCAATGTGTAGTAAGTGTCTGAGTCTGAATTTGAATTCGGGTCTTCCTGACTTCAGGTCCAAATCTTTGTCCAGTATATTACCTAGGTACTTGGCAATAACAAATACTTGCTTATTGTGTAATCTTGGAGTATGAAGTTAAAATGAGGCTGAATTGAATGGATAGAGTGAATGAACCTGGGATGGAAGAGACAGGAAATTAAACACTTTTTTCCCTGAACCAATATATTATATTCAGTGACAAAAACTCAATTTTAAAAAACTAACAACAATGGGGAAGAGAAATCAGCCTGAAATCTGACAAATTTAGAACATTCTGGAAGAAGTACCATTTTGATCATTTTCAAATACATCCTTGAACTCCTAAAATCATAAGTTTCGTGTGATAAGGGACCTTCCAAATCCCTCATTTTATAGAAGAGGGATCTGAGGACAAGAGATAGAAAAAGCAGACAGTTCAAGCACATAATAGACTTGGCCCAATTCTAATATAGAATTTAGAGCTGGAAGAGACCTTAGGGATCAACAAGTTCAAACTTTTTGTTTTATAGATGAGGAAATTGGAACCAGAGGACAAGTGGCTCTCAAGGTCATACTGGAGTAATTATCAAGGTTATAATTTGAACTTAGAGTCAGTGAGTCCAAATTCATTTTTTGTGGTGCTACACCTTAGGCCAACAACCTGTCCCACTTGGTAACCTCTGAGGGAAGCCCTTGGGCAGTGACCGATGCTGAGAACAGATGATAACTGTGAATCATCTAGAAAGGATATTCACTATGTTTTGTTTTAAAAAGTCAGCACATTGTATAATGCATATAGGGAAGTTTTCTACTCAAAATGGTTCAAATATTGATGTTTATAGGGAAAAGTATCAATAATTTAGAAAATTCTCTTATTTGTAATATTATATTGCTCATATAATAATAATTATATGGGAAGTAATAATGCATTATTATATAAATATATATAATTATATATGTAAATATATACAAATAGATAGATCAAGTATTTATTAGGCTCTAACCCTGTGATATGAAGGCAACTAGGTGACACAATGGATAGAGTGCCAGAGTCCAGGAAGAATCCTCTCACTAAGTTCAAATATAGCCACAGACACTTACCAACTAGGTGATCCTTGACAAGTTACTTAAACATGCTTGCCTCAGTTTCCTCATCTCACATGAGCTAAAGAAGGAAATGGTGAACCACTCCAGCATCTTGGCCAAGATAACTCCAAATAGGATCACAAGGAGACAGACACAAATGAAATGATTGAACAACAACTGAACATGATCTGCAAGGTGTTAAGAACTGGCATACAAAACCAAACAGGCATTATTATTATCTTTGCCTTCGAGAATACTACCTTCTAGCAGGAGAAGAAAACATATTTAAATGGAACTAGAAAAAGAGAGAGAGCGGAAAACAGCATGACATGAATATGTGAAGTGACATGGAGACAATTTCCGAGCAAAATAAAGTGAATGCTCACCTCTTAGACTCAGTATCTCAGCATTTGAATGCAAGGTTGTAGGGTGGGGAGATGAGGATGGTGGCAGAATGATGTGGAGATGACTAGGAAATGTTTACTAAGTAAATGAAATAGGACATTAAGGGAGATTAGGGTTGTGATTTCATTGACATGGAGAACTCTAAGAAATGGAAACTTTCTCTACTGATGCAAAAAGAGACTAGAGTCGTTAGATTTATAGGTGGAAGGGGCCTCATTGGCCATCTATTCAATATTATTCATCTTATTTTACAGGTTAAGAAACTCAGTCCCAGATGGGGAAAATGGCTAGCTCAGGGTGGAGCAGGTAGTAAGATAATAGGCCATGATATTAATCATGTCTTCTGACTCTAGTTGGTTCTTTTGCCATTACGACAGGATGACATTTTAAAATTATTGATTTATTTTGTCCTTTATTTCTTAATATATTCTTCCACCATTCTCTACCTAGAGAGTCATTCTTTGTGGCAAAATAAAATAAAGAGGAAAAAAGCAGTTAAGAAAAACAAAAGACAATTTAGCCAAAGTAACTCTGAGTTTTCATCTTGTAAATTAACAAAGATTGAAGAAGATGGGAAAAGACAGTATCAAAGAGGTTTAGGAAGTTGTTGGTAGAATGAGTTGGTTTGACAATTCTAGAAAATCATTTGTTGGTGGAGTGAGTTGGTTTGACAATTCTAGAAAATCATTTGGCCTTATGTTAACAAAGTGATTAAAGAATCTATGCAGTTTGATTCAGAGATTCTACAGCTTGACATATATCTCCAAGTAGGTCAGTAGTAAAATAAAAAGGTCTAATGTATATTAAAAGACTTAAAATCATACTTTTTGTAATAGCAAAGAATTGGCTAATAATTCTCCTCCATTAGATTGAACTTTCTTTTGCCTCATTTTGTATCCTCAGTGCTTAGCACAATGTCTGGTGCATAGTAGGTTTTTAATAAATATTGATTAAATTTTTTTGGCCAAACAAATTATAGTATATGAATTTAATGGAATATTACCATACTATAAGGAATAATGGATATGATAAATGCAAAGAATCATGGGAAGACGTGAACTAATGTGAAGTAAATATTGTGGAACCAGGCAAACAATTACATGACTACAATGCAATATAAATGGAAAGAACAATAGCAAAGCAAAGAAACTGAATATTGTGAAATTATATTGACCTACCAAGAAAATACCTGAGAATGTGCCTCCCTTCATTTTTTACACAAGCTGGAGGGATGGAGCACTACACATAAAATATCTGACTCAGTTAATTATCAATTTGATAAACTTTTTTTTCTTTATTTTAAACTGTTACTATAAAGAATGACCTGGGAGATATAGGATAAGGAATAAACTGGGAAGTTTAGGTGATGTATAAAGAATGTCAACATTTTTTTAAAAATCAGTTTAGCAAAAATAACACATTAATAGAATGTAACAGTACAGATGACTCTTTGTAAGTCTTTTCTTACATAGTTACATAGGATCATAATTCTAGAGGTAGAAGGGATCTTTGAGTTTACTTTTTCCAATTCCTAATTTGACAGATGAGTAAACTGAGGTTTCATATTATAGTACATGACAAGGTCTGGATTTGAACTTAGGTCCTATGATTCTAAAGTTAGGACTCTTTCCCCTATACTTAGCACTGTTATTCCTCATCTAAATGAAAGCCAAAGCTTGTTTCTCCAGTTGGCATTCTCTACTACCAGTACCTCTGAACATTTAAAGGACAACAATACCTCCCAACAACATAGAACAACAAACATTTATTATAATAGATGTCCATGATGATAACCCTGAGACAATGCTCCATCCTGAAGGACTGTGAGTCTACATTTGATGAGGCTGTACTAGGAAGTATGTTTATTGTACCTTGGCTGACAATAGGTAATCCACATGTGGCTTGTATCGGACTTTATTAAATAAAATTTTAACCACATGTGCTGAAGAACAGAGAATTCTTGCTCCTCTGATTTCTGGATTAGGGAGCAGAAAGTCTAAAAGAATAAGATTTTACCCCACATCTCTTATTGGATTTCATTTTTCTAGAATACTGATTATAAGCAAAAAAGAGGGAAGAAAACTTATGAGTGAATTCAATGCCTTCTCTAATTTATTTATGAATTTTTGTACATTTTATAACACTTAAAATCATAGTTTGGGGGAATTTTATTGTGGCTATTAAAGACCATCTAGTCATAGATTTAAAACTTATAGGTTAAAATATAAAACTTATAGGTTTTAAGCTGGAAGCATTCGTAGAAATCTAATCCAACACCCCTCCCCCCCCTTTTTTTTAACAAGTGAGGCAACTGAGGCCTCCATAGAGAGAGGGAAAGTGATCGGCTCAAGGTCACATGAGTGATAGACATGAAGAGAACTCAGGAATCCCAATTTGCTATCTCTTTTCTCAGCACCGCACTCTATCCTTGAACATAGACCTGTCCAGAGACTCCAAAGGAACATTATCAGAAAATTTAAAGGCAAATTCAGACCTAACGTTTTGGATGCTAATAATGATATGTTTTTTTTTTTTTATACCATGCTTACATCTAGATTATGCCCAGAACTTTTCTTGCATTACTGAGAATAAAACTTGATTTGGTTTCTGGATTGTTTTTAAAGGTAGGGACACAGAGAGAGGTCAGAGAAGAAAAAGGAAGATATCACAGCATATATTTTCAGTAATACTCTGAGATGTTTGCTTTCTAGTAATGTCTCAACAAATATTCCTAGCTCAGAGTAGCTCCCAAGCCAAATGGAAATGAAAATAAAAAAGGAAAAAAAGGTACATGAAGAGAAAGTAGATTTCCAGAGTATATGCATGAAAGATAATTCCTGACAAAGAATAATATTTATGAATTTTTGTCTATAAGGCTATATGATTTGTTGAAAAGAATGTTGGACTTGAAGTTAAGATATGGGTTCAAATTTTAGTTTTGACACTAAGGTGGTGACTTTAGGGAACTCACTTTATTTCCTAGTGCTTCAGTTTTTTCATCTGCAAAATGGGGATAAAGGATACAGTATCATTTTGACAAAGTATTTTGTCACCTTTTAAGGCATTGTAAAAATGTAAGCTATTTGCGTGTGTGTATACATTCTTGTTATGTTCCAGAACAACAAAAGTAATCAAAAACTGAAGGCTTCAAGGTATTGAATTAATCCTTAAATTTTATTTGACATTTGTGTGGATGGGGGAATTAGAAAATTACTAGTAAGGAATGATGAAGGCAAGAAGAGACCAAGACAAAAGTACTTTCAGAAAATTTGACAAAGAGAACTCTTCCAGTTCATTATGATATGATTCAAAAACTTTGCCTCTTGAGGAATATAATATTCTGAAAAGTAGAGGTGAAAAAAGAGTATATTTTAAGTATAGCCAAATGTATGAATGCAAAAGGCTGCTTGATAAGTTCCAGGAGCAAATAATGGTCCCCTTAACACATGGTAAGGCCCTTATCCTCCTGGGGTCTTAGTTTGGGCTAATTACAAAGTAAAGGAATTGTACTAGATAGTCTCCAAAGTCTCTTCTAGCTCTGGATCCATTATCTTGTAGTTCTAAATTCAATGCCCTTTTCATCATACAAGGCTGCCTCGTAGGCATTTCCATCTGGAGAGTGCTAAAATATTGATAAGGAATTAGATCTTTGTTTATCTGAAGAATTCCTTGACTATACATACATTTGGCCAGATCATGGAACCTTACATCTGAAGATAGGAGGGACCTCCATTTTAATGATGGAACTTCCCCTCCCCATTTTACAGATGAGAAAACTAAAAGCTAAGAGACTAGTAGCAACAAGATGGTGGAATGGATGGAATTCTGGGTCTGGACTGTAAAATGCAGATAGCAATAGCACTTAATTCCGAAGGTTGTTGTGAGGATCAAATGAAAGAATATTTGTAAAGTGCTTACTTAGCACAGTGCCTGGCATATAGCAAGCATTATATAAATGCTTATTTCCTTATCCCTTCCCTATTTATAAAGCTCTAGGCACAATGCTTAAGTAGGAATCTAATAAATCCTTGTTCCTCCTCTTTCCTGTAGCTCAAAATTTATCTGTGTCAGGGTAAGATTTGAACCCAGAACTTGTGTTTCCAAAGCCAGTGTTTTATTTCCTCTTCATCTATATAAAGTCTTGGATTTGTCTTTCCTTTGGCATGGGTTTGTCATCCTGGAAATATTTCTAGCTTCTCCTGACTTGAGTTGAAGAAAGGAGGGAGGGAGGACTCATCACTGAATCCCCATGGTTTGGTTTGAGTGAGTGAGTTTTCTTACTGTGAATTATTGGGTTTGTTTGCAGACCTACCACCTAAGTAGGCTAAGAATAGCTCCAGTTGGGCAAACAAATGCCTGATGGGCCCAATAGTAGGAGATCTATTTCTCTGAGATTTACGAGGAGGCAGAGAGAAGGGACTCAGAGCTCACTGATGTCCCCAGTGTCCATAAATCCTTGTGGTGGCCCCAGCTCGTGTGAACCGAAACCAAACAGGCAAGTTTGTATACCGTGGAAATGGACCTGTCGTCTTCTTTTATTTATTTACTTGGGTTTTTTTTAAGTCATAAAAACCTTTCTCTGAAAATATTGGTCCCTTGTTGTGTGTGTAATTCAGCCTGGCTCCAGATCTCAGACGCTAACCATGCAGGAGACAAGAGGGAGAGAAGAGAAGCAGGGTTTGCCTGGTTGTGGAAGGTGAAGAGAGAGAGAAAAAAGGAAGGAAAGAGAGGCAAGATGATTTTAGAGAATTACTGTGGCCTAGTTATACTAGGGTGCTGTTATTCAAAGAAGGGAGATTGATTTTGATTTGGCTTGTTCTGGAAAAGTTATTTTTTGTTTGTTTGTTTGTTTTCTGATACAAAATGAGTTGCCTAAGAATCTTTAGGAACTTCAATGCAAAACAGAGCTTGGAGTATGGAATAGGGCAGAAGTCAATCAACATGTAATTATGGAGGTGGGGATTTTATCATGAACTTAAAGGAAAGGTTGGATTTTGACAGGAGGATGGAATAAGAGAAGGCATTCCCAGCAGGGAAAATGGTAGGAGTCAAGACAAAGACTCTTGTTGTGAATTGACCTCATAAGCCTCCTAAAGCTAAGGGGATCTGAAGACAGGAAGAAATACTTTGGATCCCAGGAGACCTGGCTAAATGGAGGCTCACCACTACTCTATCTGCTAACATGGCACTATGCTTCTTTCTTCCTGTATTTGTAACCCAACTTCCCACACCACTGATACTCTGCCACTTGACCCTCCAACTCTATCAATTGGTCAGCTTCATCTTCCCCAAAGTCCAGCAAAAACCACCAACTCACCTTAGCCCCTCCATATTCCCCAATATTTCCTGACAGACATTTCTGTTGTCCTAGGTACAACAGAATTGTAATCACCTGTATTTAAAACTAATGGATTTAAAATAACCTACAGGCTTCCACTTTAATGAGAGTTAGATTAATGAAAAAGGACCTTTTGCCTCAGATTGCATGACAACATTTTCAAATTACATTCCTGGAACAGAGAATTCACTGATTCAGAGTAATTGGATGCTGACTTGGGTTAATACGCACAATGTCCTTAAATGAAAATGTTCTATTGTAAGTGGAACTGTATGATACCTGAGGTATTCTCAATAGATTTGCCTGGACTCCGAGTTAATTATACCGCTTGCTATTTTTTGAATGAATTCAAGCATGAATTCTACACAGTAGAGATTGGGATAATTATATTCAATTCTGCTTGGTGCCCCGCTGAAAGAATTGACCTTTTAGATAAAACTAGTCTCTTGAGCAGGAAACCTGAAGAAAGTCTGCACAAAGCAAGCAGATGTAGGGGCATAGAAATCCTTAAGTAAGAGGGAAGAAATGAGGGTGGGGGCTACAAGAGGAGAGAAGAGAAGGGGCCAGTTTAAGGAATGAAGGCATCGGCAAAAATGATTTTTTTGGTTGTGGAAAAAAGTATTTCTGTTTTGGTTCTCCTTTTGGCTCTTCAAGACATAGAGATATAATTTAAAGCTATTGGTCTGGCTAGATCTGTTTTCTTACTAGTAACACAATTCAGGGAGGCAGTACTATGAATATATAAAAAGCAAGCCTAGTTTAGAGATCTGGTTAGGGACACCTGGTTTCACATCCCAATTCTGACATATACAGTTATTAATGTTCCAAGGCAACTTTTTTAGATTATTAATTGTAACAGTTGTTGATGAGCATTGTTTGAGAGTTTCCTCACCTGAAGTTCTGAGTGAAATTACAGATCCTCAATGTTTCCTTTCCTTATCTTCCCCACAAAAAAGAAAGAAAGAAAAAAGAAACAAATAAACTAAAGAGTACCATCCTAAAGATTTAGAAGATAAAATTGTAACCATGACTACTCCCACATCAAAGACTCAGGTGTCAACTTCTGCTGGAACATTATGCTCTCTGTACTGGCATTGTACTTACACAGTTGTCTTGCCTCACCAGAGTTCACCAGAGGAAGATTATTCCCAATCTCTAAAGAAGAAGAAGGAGAAAGAAGAAAAGGGAGAGGAGGAAGAGAAGAAAAAGGAAGAAAGAGAGGAGGAGAGGTGGAGAGGGCAACTTCAATAACAACAACCCTGAGGAACAGAGGATGTCCCTACTGATTCTTATAGAAGAAAAGTCCTTTGAAGCATGAAGAGTTTCAGGGTTAAACTAATCACTTGTTAACTGGCTTGCCTCCATCTAGCCAAGGATGTTGGATATATAAGGGCACACAATATTCTTAGAGGAATCTGTTCTTATCTTCCAATTCCCTTTTATATCTATCTATACATACAATTTTTTAAAAAGTGTATGGAGAAATTTTCAAAAAATCAAATGACTTAAAAAAAATAAGGATAAAACACATTGCAGCAACAATTTTCATCTGACAAAACCATTGGGCATTTGGATGCCCAATTTTTAAATATTTAACTTAAATTTTTATTTCTTCTTGTTCCAGTATGTTCACATTTGTCTGATTCTGTCATGATGAAAAAACCCTAGGAGAACTAGGATATCAAAACTGCCTTCTATCCCATTCATATTGCCCTACATTTATTGGATCTCAGAATCATAATGGACCATAGCAGTCATCTAGTCTAATCCATAGCAAGTAGGAATGTACTCTATCATGTCCCTAACAAGGTGTCACCTGGCATCCCTCTTGAATATTTTTAGACTCACTTCCCAAGGGAACCACTCCTCCTTACTTATAAAAGCGTTTCTAAAAATACTAAATAATCATATTTTAAGTTCTCTTTTGGGGTGGGGTGGGAGGTACCAAATAATAAAAGTGGTATTTTAATGGAATTGACCTAATTCTTGGAATCTTAGTGACCTTTGTCTTTAGATATGGGATATTGTAACTTAACTAAGAGTAGTAGGCCTTTTTTGCTGAAGCCTGATGATGAACACTAACAAAGCTTTTTGGGAGTGAAGATGTCATTTTCCAATCTGTGTCAATCTCCCCACACCATCCCCAACCCCCGTAGCCATCATCTTCAAAACTCTTCTGAGTAGACGGAAGCCTAAGCAAAGAGAAAGTTAGAAGGTGAGGGCTTTATATGTTATTTCTCACAGAGAGCCTGAGCCAGGCCACAATACATACCAGTTTATGAGGCTGCCGTTCTCTTAATAGATGAGAGAAGTGATTCCCATAATCCTTTGGGGAATGGAAGTGGGGGGGATCTAGCGATTAATTCCATTTCACAGTTAATATAATTAGTTGGATTTATGTTCAGGGCCAACATTTGTGACTCAACTTTTTCGAAAGGTTCCAGTCCCTTAAATTTGTACATTATCTGCCACTGATATATCATTTATCTAGAGAATACAGTTGTCATTCACTTCATTTTAATTAGCTTATGGATGCTAAATTATCTGCTAACATAAAATGTGGTTTTATACTGCAGATTACAAAAGGTTTTTCAGAAATTTAATACACCACTTTTAATTGGTGAAAAGTACCCTAAAGGATTCATAATTTTTTTTACTACCCTTGCATGCAGGCTTACCAGAGAGCCGCCGAGGATGGTTAGTCACAAATAGGATTTGGGTCAGTGAAATAGGCTATGATTTATTTGGTCTCAGCCAGATCTAGGAGGTATAGAGTAGTAAATAGAGCCATCAAAGGATTGTGTGTGAGCAGCGAGGCCAGTGAGTTGAAAATTGAATATCTTCTGGTTTTCATATCCCAGTTAGTCATTTTGATAGGCTAACTATGTATTTATTACATATGGTTCAGAGTTTGCAGTAGGGACTAAGAATAGCCTGTTTTCTGCTTTGTTTTTCAACCCATTAAATCCATCATCTTCTGGGTATATGGCCCTACCACACCTTCCTGCATACATTCTTGGCCTTATTTATGTCTGTGTTCAGCTGTACAGCTGTTGGGGCATTTGTTCAGCAACGGTAAATGGCTCCTTTTGATCCTTAGACTATGGAAGCGCAATTCACCGAGAGGTTATGTTCATAATAAATTGGCTGAATTATTGGGAACAACTTCAAGGATTTCTGCAGGCAGCGGGGCTCACGCGGTGTTTGGCTCGGCTGTTTTAACATTCTACAGGCAAAAGTTCATAAAAAGGGGCCAAATGCATAAAAAGTCAAGAGTCTTAAAAAGTGGAGGGGTAAAAAGAGGAATTGGGATTAGTAAAGAACAGGAAATATTGACAAAGCTGCTAGCTCTCCTTTTCCTACTCCCCTTTTCTCTTGGACAAAATTACAGAAAATGTCCATAGGAGGAAGAATTTGTGGTCTTTGATCACCTGGGGACTCATTGGATCTAATCTCATACACCTTTGGGACTAAATTGTATCTATAGGTGGAGTGGGTGATTGCATAAGTTTTTTTGATCTGAATGTGGATTTTGACAGGCTTCCCCTAACCCCAAATATCTCCTCCTATCACCCATTAGAGAACCTGAAATTGCATTATTATCTCTTCTTTTGTGTTAAGGGATTTAATGTCCCAGTTAAAAGTACTAGTATTATCTAAAGAGTTTAGCATGTGGATGTTGTGATAGGGGATTCTAACATCACTATCTCTACCACTCCCACCCCCACTATCACCTGGCTTCTTTCTCTCAGGTGATTCATGCATTATAGTCTGTACTCATGCTAAAATGTCAGTGTACATTCTTACATACATATATACAACTTACACTCAGAATCCTAAGGTTAATATTGGCGTGAGGGGAGACAGTTGCTATGAATGCTGTGGCTCCTGAGCTTTCACTGCTATGCTTTCCATGTAAATATATCAACCAGGATGAGCATTAACTCTTAATCATGAAACTTTTACTTAACTGAATAGAAATCAAGAATAATCTGTAACATTGTGTGTCCACACACAAACTTGCGTCATATTCTTCTACAAATGAACCATCTCTAAAAACACATTTGCCAATGTCCTTGGGGTAAAGTGGGGTAAAAACTTATTAAAAAAAAAAAAAACAACAACTAAGTGAGAAGAATATGAATAGGGAAACTCATGTGCTAGGGCAACTTACAACTCTGAGTTGCAGGTCTTGATGTCTTTATGGAATAATTTCTTCAAAATTTATCTATTGGCTGTGGTACACAGCCATTTCTTGTCCCGGCTCTAAAGCAGCATCCGCACTCTCTTGGATTTTGCTTAGTCTTTTTTTAAAGTATCACAGGGCAGTCTCAGTTCCTTATTCTCTGCTTTTGTTTGCAATGTTCTACTGACTTTCTTTTGTCTCAAAGTAGGATCTTGTGAGAAATGATTCACCTCTCTCCTAGGATAAGAAACCAAAAACTATAATCCTATTAGCCCTGCCACCAACAGGAAATAAAGAATTGCTCCACACTTTCCAGAAAGTTCTAATTATTAGGGTTTCCAAGATATTGACCTCTTCATGATAGTCATATACAAATTAACTACTGGGAAACATGACACCTCAGCCAATTTTATCTTCCATCAGAATTCTTTTTCCTCTGAGGGAATCCTTTTTTTTAATTAATTTATTTTTTTTTTAGGTTTTCTCAGTACATTATTGAGTGCGATTTTCTCTTGGTCTTTTCAGAAGTGTCTATTTTTCTTCTTCAATTACTTTTCTCTAAAGGGTTGTTTTCTCAGAGGTTCTCTCTGAAGTATCAGTATTTCTTTCCCTTTCCACAAATTAAATTGTCTAAATCCAACCTTATTAACTATTAACACTTTAGCAATAGTTAAAACCTAGCTTTTTTTTTTTTTATTTAATAGCCTTTTATTTACAGGATATATGCATGGGTAACTTTACAGCATTAACAATTGCCAAACCTCTTGTTCCAATTTTTCACCTCTTACCCCCCACCCCCTCCCCCAGATGGCAGGATGACCAGTAGATGTTAAGTACATTAAAATATAAATTAGATACACAATAAGTATACATGACCAAAACGTTATTTTGCTGTAGAAAAAGAATCAGACTCTGAAATATTGTACAATTAGCTTGTGAAGGAAATAAAAAATGCAGGTGGGCATAAATATAGGGATTGGGAATTCAATGTAATGGTTTTTAGTCATCTCCCAGAGTTCTTTCTCTGGGTATAGCTGGTTCAGTTCATTACTGCTCCATTGGAAATGATTTGGTTGATCTCGTTGCTGAGGATGGCCTGGTCCATCAGAACTGGTCATCATATAGTATTGTTGTTGAAGTATATAATGATCTCCTGGTCCTGCTCATTTCACTCAGCATCAGTTCGTGTAAGTCTCTCCAGGCCTTTCTGAAATCATCCTGTTGGTCATTTCTTACAGAACAGTAATATTCCATAATATTCATATACCACAATTTATTCAGCCATTCTCCAACTGATGGACATCCATTCAGTTTCCAGTTTCTAGCCACTACAAAAAGGGCTGCCACAAACATTCGTGCACATACAGGTCCCTTTCCCTTCTTTATAATCTCTTTGGGATATAATCCCAGTAGTAACACTGCTGGATCAAAGGGTATGCACAGTTTGATAACTTTTTGAGCATAGTTCCAAACTACTCTCCAAAATGGTTGGATTCGTTCACAACTCCACCAACAATGCATCAATGTCCCAGTTTTCCCGCATCCCCTCCAACAATCATCATTATTTTTTCCTGTCATCTTAGCCAATCTGACAGGTGTGTAGTGGTATCTTAGAGTTGTCTTAATTTGCATTTCTCTGATTAATAATGACTTGGAGCATCTTTTCATATGACTAGAAATAGTTTCAATTTCTTCATCTGAGAATTGTCTGTTCATATCCTTTGACCATTTTTCAATTGGAGAATGGCTTGATTTTTTATAAATTAGAGTTAATTCTCTATATATTTTGGAAATGAGGCCTTTATCAGAACCTTTGACTGTAAAAATATTTTCCCAGTTTATTGCTTCCCTTCTAATCTTGTCTGCATTAGTTTTGTTTGTACAAAAACTTTTCAGTTTGGTATAATCGAAATTTTCTATTTTGTGATCAGTAATGATCTCTAGTTCTGCTTTGGTCATAAAGACCTTCCCCTTCCACAGGTCTGAGAGGTAAACTATCCTATGTTCCTCTAATTTATTAATAATTTCATTCTTTATGCCTAGGTCATGAACCCATTTTGACCTTATCTTGGTGTACGGCGTTAAGTATGGATCAATGCCTAGTTTCTGCCATATTAGTTTCCAATTTTCCCAGCAATTTTTATCAAACAGTAAGTTCTTATCCCAAAAGCTGGGATCTTTGGGTTTGTCAAAGACTAGGTTGCTATATTTGTTGACTGTTTTATCCCTTGAACCTAATCTATTCCACTGATCAACTAATCTATTCCTTAGCCAACCAAATGGTTTTGGTAACTGCTGCTCTATAATATAGTTTTAGATCTGGTACAGCTAAGCCACCTTCATTTGATTTTTTTTTTTCATTAATTCCGTTGAAATCCTTGACCTTTTGTTTTTCCATATGAATTTTGTTGTTATTTTTTCTATGTAATCAAAATAGTTTTTTGGGAGTCTGATTGGTATAGCACTAAATAAATAGATTAGTTTAGGTAATATTGTCATCTTTATTATATTTGCTTGCCCTATCCAAGAGCATTTAATATTTTTCCAATTGGTTAGATTAGATTTAATTTGTGTGAAAAGTGGTCTGTAATTTTGCTCATAAAGTTTCTGATTTTCCCTTGGCAGATAGATTCCTAAATATTTTATATTATCAGTAGTTACTTTAAATGGAATTTCTCTTTGTAACTCTGACTGTTGGATTTTATTAGTGATATATAAGAATGCTGATGACTTATGTGGGTTTATTTTATAACCAGCAACTTTGCTAAAGTTGTGAATTATTTCTAATAACTTTTTAGTAGAATCTCTGGGGTTCTCTAAGTATACCATCATGTCGTCAGCAAAGAGTGATAATTTGGTTTCCTTATTGCCTATTCTTATTTCTTTAATCTCTTTCTCAGCTCTTATTGCCAAAGCTAGCGTATCTAATACAATATTAAATAGTAACGGTGATAGTGGGCAACCTTGTTTCACTTCAGATCTTATTGGGAATGGTTGCAGTTTGTCTCCATTACATATGATGCTTACTGATGGTTTTAAATAGATGCTGCTGATTATTTTAAGGAAAAGTCCATTTATACCAGGGTCATATAAACATTTCTCAGGCAAAAAGGGTTAAAAAAAAGTTTAAGAAACCCTGATTTATGAGATCAATTTTCAGAGAGCAGAGATCCTGATGGGAGAATCTGTTTATAAGATAGCATCTTCAGAACCAAATATGAGATCTGATACAATGCTGATTTTAAATAAATGCTTATGAGTTCCTGAATTGATTGCTATTGAGGACCAAAAGATGGGACATTATATGAAGAAGGAACTATTGTGAGGGGTTTTAAGTAACTGAGAGGAAACATGAAGGTACATAGCAGCTAAAGAAGGGGGGAAAAAAGAAGATGAGAACCAAACATACCAACCTTTACTCAGATTTTCCCTGAATTCTGCCCTCATATTTCTCTCATTGTCTCTACCCTTTCATCAAGCTTCCCTTAGGCTTGCCCCTGGAATGCACTGCAACTCATGGAAATATGTAATACCCACCCTCACCTGGAATCCTATAAAAACCAATTCCTCCTGAATTTAGGTCTGGCTATATTTACTATGATATCATGGGCCAGACAGTAACACAGGGATTTTGAGGTATCTCACAAATACCGTTTAGGTGGGAAATGCTTATTTTTATGCTTATTCATGAAGCATCAAGTCAAGATCATCAACCCTCATCATCTAATTGTACAAATAAGGAAATTGAGGCTCTGAGTGGTCACATGATTTGGTCACATAGACATGAATGAGTAAAGTCAACTCAAATCTTTATAGCCTTAAGAGTTTGTGATGGTGATGAATGAACAGCATCCTCCTTCCTCAATGTTGGAAAGACTGTTAGACTTTGAATCAGTATGATCCTGAGTTGGCAACCTACTTGTGACTCTTACTAGCTGTGTGACCATGGACAACTTACTTAAAATCTCTGGGCCTAAACTTCCTCTTCTGTGAAATGGGTATAGTGAAAGTCACCTATCTCAGTGAGTTGTTGAGTAGATCGATTGAGAGGACAGTATGTCTAGTACTTTGAAAACATTAATATGCCGCATAAATATGAGCCATAATGATCATTATCAACAACATTTATGTGCTTTTTTACTAGTGCTATTGTTACTACTACTACTATTACTACTGCAACTGCTACTATTGCTACTACTACTGCTTGCATTACTGCTAGTGGTACTGCTACTGCCACTTCTATTGCCACTACTACTACAACTACAGTTTGCCTCAGTTCCCTCATCTGTAAAACAAGCTGGAGAAGGAAATGGCAAACTACTCTAGTATCTTTGCCAAGACAACCTCAAATAGGGTCATAAAGAGTTATATACGAGTGAAATTACTAAACAATAACAACAAAAATGTTCCAGGCATTGTAGTAAGCACTGGGGTTACCCCCCCCAAAAGGAAAAGAACCCCCTGCCCTGTAAGAGTTGTCTAGCTAATGGGAGGAAACAGTATGCTCTGATTTTTTTTTTAATATTCTGTGGTCTATGGCTCAGTGGACTATTATATATGTCACTAAAATAATTGCTTTCTGTGGCTGAACAAAAGTATTGGAATTCAAGCTCATCCTCTCTAGACTCATCTAAAATATAATAATATTTAATCAAGAAGTCAATGATCAGCAATAAATCAATAAAAGTACAGTATCAGACAGGATGATGATGATGATTATTGATAATAATAATAATACACCATCCCAAGTCTGCTCTGATTTATTTATTCCAAGCACATCACGGTATGAGCATAGTTTTGAGTTTCTAGAGGCTATGCCAGCAGAGAACAAACTCTAGCTGATAGATCCTGCCACCATAGAAAGGATTTAAAAATGGCATCCATCAGTATACAGTATATCATCCGAGGACTGAATTAGCTAAGTGGAAGGACATTCTTCACCTAAGACTAAAAAGAGCAATTCAAAAAGAAGCTACTGAAGAGGGTGTGGAACATCTATGAGGTGCTATGTTTGTGAAAGGTGGGATGCTTAGGGATACTTACTGAGATGAAGTCACAGATCCATTAAAACAACAATAATAAAGCAATGATACTTTGCATTCACATAATTGTTCATATTTTTCTCTACCTCATTTAAATAGTTTTTTTGAGACTAAGATTCCCTATCTCATCTGGGCTGAAATTACAGGAGTCATTTTTCTTTTCTTAAAAAATGGTCTCTTGTTTGATCTTTACAGTAACCCTATAAAGAAGAGGTGGGAAATATTACCCTATTTTACAGTGGTGGAAATGGTAATAAAGTAGGTAAAGTAACTTGCCTGAGGTCACATGGCTAGTTAGAGGCAGAGTTGCAACTAGAACCCAGCTTTATGGATTTGGGTCCATTCTCTTTTTCTTTTTAATTGTTTTTTATTGTCTACTTAATAATCAACAAAAATGTAAATATAAAGAGAAAAATGAGAAAGAGAAGTATGTAAAATCTGCAAACTTTCATTATTTAGGTTTTTTAAAAGATTTTTATTTATATACACATATAAAGGATATATAATTTAACAAGGTAGTAACAAAGTTGTTTATTTGTTTGTTTTTTCTAATATATTTGCTGCCCATCTTCTTTATGTAACCCTTCCAAAACACTCTCATGGGGAAAAGGTACTCATAAAGAAGCACATTAACTTATTTCTTTAATATCCAACACAAAGAGCTCATTTGGTCATCTTTTGTCTCCTTTCTCCTTACATGCTAAGCTATAGTTCTTCTCTGGTATCATACAACTAAAAGGACCTTTTTGAGAATATTCTTTTTTTCATATTTTAATTCCAGGAATTTCCTCTGTTCATAGTACATAGGTATTTGTTTTATTATAAGTCAAGTCACATGTGTTATACTTCTCTGAGGAGATGAGCAACTCCCTGCCATATATCTAAAACATAGCAAGTGGAAGGAAGGGACTTTATTTTGCTGCAAAAACAGCACAAAGAGCAAATGCAAGTCAATATTTAGACAAGGAATTGTGCATTACCTATACATTGAGGTCAAATCTAATTCCAGACACTTATTAGCTAAGTGATCCTGGGCAAGTCACTTAACTTGGATTGCCTGCTTCCCCCTACACACACACACACACACACACACACACACACACACACACAAGAATCCTATAATATATGCAAAGCAGTAATGTTGTTCTTGTGAATGACTGAGGGACAAAAAAGGGCATGATGTAGTCAAGAAGAACCAGAATAGTAGAATGGCAGATCTAGGGAAGTTGGCAACCACTCAGGTGTACCACACAAGATGGGAGAATGAGGAATGCTTTTTATTGTTTTTTTTTTAAACAAGAACATGTATTTTAAGTGTTAAGAAATCTGACTCTCTGTGTCATGTATGTATTATAAGTTAAGGTGTATGTATCATAACAAAGGCTCAAAGCTACCAGTGAATATACAGAGAAGCAATTTTTAAATATGTTATCTGTAAGGGATAGTGAAAAAAATGGTATGACTTGTGCTCAGGATGTTTATAAGGTAGTTAGTCACAAAAAATAAGATCAGATATAAAGGGTAGATATTAACTCAAGGAATGAGGAGACAGTCAAGGAGAAGTGTGGGGAATAAAAAAAAATGCCAATACTAAGGGGTGTGCTGGTAAAAGTTTAACAACTGGTTCTCTAGGAAAAGATGTGTCATAACTTTATCTGATAAAATCTGAATCATTATTATTATCTCCATTAACTCTCTTAAATCTGAAAGCTCTAGACAATTTTTAAAAAAATCCTCCAAACCAATAAATCAAGTCTTAATCTGTGATACTTGCTAATTTCTGAGGTGTAAATGCTCACACTGAAAATTTAACAATCAGCTCTTACAATCTAATTCCATCTTGCTCCTACACTATCCCCGCCAGTATTTAATATTACTTAATGTTAAAATTACTTAATTCCTTAAAAAAAAAGAAAATAGCATTTCTCAAGACATTTTCTATGGAGCCCAGATTTTCTGTGCAATATATATTCCATGAGAAAATTTTGATGCCACTGATATTTTCTCCTCACATATTAAATATGAAATTGCCATATGAAAAATATTCTTGCACAAATAATTTGTGGATGTGGCTACTTTCCTCTATTTTCCTAAAAATTATTCCAACTTCCCTTTATCCTGATAGTTACTCATTTTTAGCCTAAGGTATCAGCATTTATGGGTTCTCTCAAAGAATATCAATCCCAAAATGTTCTGTGGCTAAACTAGTTAGGGAAATTCTGCCTTTGCTTATTTTCCATTTTATTTTATGTCCCAGAAAGAAAACCAGGAGATCTGGTTTATATTCTTAACTCTGCTACCAAGTAATGATGTGACTCTAGGCAAATCAATTCCCTTTGCTAAACCCTATTTCCCCCTTTAAAAGTCAGGGAGGGGCAGTATGATTGAGAGGAATGATGTTGAATCTGGAGTTGAAAACCTAGACTGTAGCATACCAATGTGACTTTGGCGAGATTTCTGGGTTTTAGCTTCATCATTTGTGAAATAAAGAGGTTGAGCTCAGTGTTCTTTAAGGTTCTGTCCAGCTCTGAGTCCAAATATGATGCAATAGATAATCATTGAGAATCCTTCCTCTCAGAGATTCCATGATTTTGATACCATGGGAATGGTGGCATCTGGGAATCCTGGTCATTCTTGATCTTACAATATCATTCCAAATACAAAGTCAATTTAATAATGGTATAAGAGAGAGGAAAAGTCCCAAGTCTCTAATGGAAAAATAAATTCACATAGGGATTTCAATGTGAGTATCAGAAGGAATAGAAAAGAAAAGAGAGATTAATAAAGTGAGGTTAATCAGGGGGAGATTCTAGTATTGTTTTCTCATCTAAAGAAAGTAGATGGACTCTGATAGAATTGCTTTCCAGCCCTAATGCCTTCTGAGTGTCTCACTCTTGAGTAAAATGAATAAAGGAAAATGAACGCATAGAAGATTCCAACCTGGGTTTTCTTCTTCTCTTTGTGTGATTTCCCTGTGCTACAAAGGAATGGGGAAAAAACACAGAAAAATGAAGACAAGATATGTGCTTATGTAAGCACTCATCTCTCTCCTGTTGAAATGGAGCCCTTTGAGATTAAGGATTATTTTATTCTTTGTATTTGGGCTCTCAGGACCTCTCAGAGGGCCTGGCATATATTTGTTGATTGAATGATTGATGATTGAAAAGAGATTCCCTTACAATAGGGAGAGACAAAAAGTATGTGGAACCAAAGAAAAGATTTGTTTTGGATAAAGAGTAGGGCATTGAGCCTGTTTTCTAAACACATGTGAAGATAAAGGGGACACACATATACAAATAGCAAGCATCATTTTATGTGATTTCTAAACCTCTTGAAACACTGCTTCAATTTCCCCCATCAATAAGATGAGGATTTGAAATGAGTATCTTTAAACTTTTTCCAGATTGAATATTTTACATTCTAGATAGATCTGATATTTTATGTTGATTTCTACCTCTTGCTCAGTTCAAGTAACATATCCTACATGAAAGCCTTTCTTGTTAGGGCCCCTCATTTTTTTCCAAATTTCTCTCTCTCTCTCTCTCTTTGTCTCTCTGTCTCTCTCTGTCTCTCTCTCTCTCTCTCTCTCTCTCTCTCTCTCTCTCCCTCCCTCTCTCTCTTTCCCTCTCCAAGTAGCAAAGGAAGGAAGGAAGGAAAGGAGGGAGGAAGGAAGGGAGGAAGCCTGTTGATGTCAGCAACTTTTTCATTTTTTACTTTGCACTCCTGTCACTTAGGATAGTATCTTGCACAAAGTAGATACCAATAATGCTTTTTGAATGCAATTCTCTTTGAAGACAATACTTTTTGATTGGCAGAGTTCTGAGATCTCTTCTGGCTCTAACACTGAATGTGTTTCCAATTTTAACCTTCTCTTTCTAAGGTCACTTCAAGCTCTGACATTCTGTGTTCTAAGAAATCTTCCAGCTCTGACATTCTAAAGTCCCCTTAGCTCTGATATTGTTATTCTCTGAATATAACTTAACAGTGTGATCATTTGCTTGAGAAGACTAAGCAACCACTTGGGAATTATTTTTATAACTGTGTTTTTAAAAAGCAGGGCAAACCTTGCACTATATTCTTGCTTTTCTGTTTGTTTGTTTGTTTGTATCCTTCTCTCATTCTATCCCCCTTTTTCCCCTTATATAGAATGTACAAATGGATCATTTTGTATGTGAGCTAATAGTCTTCCATTTGAACAGTTCCATAAAATTTTTCTGAAACCAAATCAAATGAAACCCAACCCATAAAATACAGGGGGAAAGTGCTCTTTGGACTTGAAAAGGTTATAGACTACTGCAGGGGTTGCTAGCGACATTCAATAGCATTCGAAGCTGGGTTTTTAATTTAGTTTTTCTATTTACCCCTTAGAAGCTACTCACTGCTCAACTGCTAATGCATTTCCAACTGAAATTTTGTAAATTATATTGGGCAACATTCTCAGCGAGAATAGATTGTGCAAGCACTAGTAATGGCTTCCCGCTGCTGCCTCTGGCAATCTGGGGCTTTTTCAAAGTTGTGTCTATGTATGAGTGTGTGTGTGTGTGTGTGTGTGTGTGTGTGTGTGTGTGTGCTTGAACACAGGGACTCACATCTTAAAGAAATCTTATGTTACCTTTCTGATTGCAGTAATTGATCAAAATCTAGGTACTAACTCATCTCAGCTACGCCCATATCCCTGGAAGCTTGGGAGCCTTTATTTCTCCATCACTATTCCCTCAAGGTATTACCTATTGTGGCCTTCATCCTTTTCACTCTTGAATCCATTTCCTTTCTCTTTCTTCATCTCATTTGAACTTCTGCTGCTTTCTCTTTTCCAAATCATAAATCACAAGATGGCAGAATTAGAAGAAAACTTAGAGATTATCTAATGTCCTTGTTTTTCTGATAAGGCCACTTGACACTGAGGTTATAGTGAAATAAATTCCTGAGGTTATAGTGAAATAGGTTACACAGGTTTAAAGTAAAAGAATCTGAGTTTGGAATCCCAGGATTCTAATTCTAAGACTAGTATCCATGACACTGTGCTAGAATTCTTTTTTTTTTTTTTTTGTTAGATTTTTTTTCAGTGAACAAAGACATATTTTCTTTTCTTCCCTCTTCACTAATTGGGAATGAGAAAAAGAATAAAAAATTTAATTTTTAAAGCAAATATGCATTGTTAAGCAAAATAGATTTTCATATTAGCTATGTCTAAACTATTTATGCTTCAGTCTACATGTTGTGTTCACTGTGTCTCTATCACAGGGAGGTAGATCACATGAGAATTTTCTTCCCCATAGTGGAAAAGGACACAAAGCAGAGCTTGAAGAAAAGACATTACTTATTTACAGTGAGATGATGGGTAGAAGGAAGAGAAATAAGGTGGATTTAATAGTTCTTTGTGTTGAGATTTTGTTCCCATCTTTCTCCCCAGCTCTTCCAAACTCCCTCAGGAGATAGGGAGCAAGGAGCAGAGAGGAAGGGTGAGAGCAGCTTTGAGCCCTGTGGGTATGTGACCACAAAAAAAAAAAAAAAAAAAGCAAACATACAAAACACTGCCTCTTCCTTGATATCTTTGAACCCAGAGGAGTATAACAGAATGTGGTTTGGGGGCTGACCACAAAAGAAAGAGCCTCTTAAACTGCACTTGGTCTGAACTTGAGGGGATGTGGTAGTGCAAACCTCTGTGTGGCCTTTTTCACTTTTCATCTCAGCTGTTTCCTGTAATTCCTTTAGAAGGAGCCCCTTCTAGGGAAAAAGGAAAGGGAGGAGTTGTTTGAATTTGTGGGTATGGATCTGTCCCCCCTTCCTTCCTTCCTTCCTTCCTTCCTTCCTTCCTTCCTTCCTTCCTTCCTTCCTTCCTTCCTTCCTTCCTTCCTTCCTTCTTTCCTTCCTTCCTTCCTTCCTTCCTTCCTTCCTTCCTTCCTTCCTTCCTTCCTTCCTTCCTTCCTTCCTTCCCTTCTTTCCTTCTTCTTCCCTTCCTTCCTTCCTTCCTTTTCCCTTCCTTTTCTTTTCCTTTCCTTTCCCTCCTCCCTCCCTCTCTCCCTCCCTCCCTTCCCTCCTTCCTTCCCTCCCTCCCTTCCTTCCTCCCTCCCTCCCTTCCTTCCTTCCTTCCTTCCTTCCTTCCTTCCTTCCTTCCTTCCTTCTTTCCTTCCTTCCTTCCTTCCTTCCTACCTTCCTTCCTTATGAGTTTCATTTTAAACATATTGAATTTAAGAAATCCATCAGATAGCCAGTTTGAAATGTCTGAAAGGCAGCTGAAGGCATGAAATTTGAGGTCAGTAGAGAGTTGGGGCAAGATAGTTAGATTTGAGAATTGCCAACATATATAAACTGAAGTTGAGTGAAACAAGCAGAACCAGAAATACATTGTCCTCAATAATAGCAAGAATGTGTGATGATCAACTATGAAAGACTTGTCTTCTCAGTGGTTCAGTGAAATCCAAAGCAATAGACATTGGACAGAAAATACCATCTGCATTCAGAAAAAAAAAATATGGAGATTGAATGCGAATCAACACATGCTATGTTCACTTCTTTTTTGTTTTGTTTTTTTTTTCCTCTCCCATGTGTTTTTCCCTTTTGCTCTGATTTTTCTCTCACAAGATGATTCATAAAGCAATGTGTATTTTAAAAAAGAGAGATAATTGTCAGCATAGAAGTGGTAATTAAACCTATAGGAGCTTATGAGATCACCAAGTAAAATAGTACAGAGGGAGAAGAGAAGAGGAACAAAACTGTTCCTAACACTGTAACCAGGCAATGAGAAGTCAAATCAAAAAAACCTGAAGACCAACATCTCTAATTAATATCAATGCAAAATATTAAATAAATATAAGTAAAAGGTCTACATAAACATGTTAAAAGATTATATAATATGACCAAAGAGAATTTATACCAGAAATGCAGAATTGGTTCAATATTAGAAAAACCATAAATATAAAAGATCATCTTAACAACAAATACAATAAAAATCATGCAATATCAAAAGAAATGTAAAAAGTTTTTGACAAAATATGATACTTTTTTATTTTAAAAACTGTAGAATACAGGGGAATAAATAGATATTTTCTTAATATTATAGACAGTATTAATGTAAAATTAAGAGCTAGAAGCATTTTGATAGATAATCAATAGAGAAATTTCTAAAAATAACTAAAATTTATATAGGACTTACAATATGCCAGCCACTGTGCTAAAATTTTTACAATTACTATCTCATTTGATCCTTACTCTGTGAGAAATCTGTTGCAACAAAGTAAAACAATTAACTGTTAATGAATAATTTAATTTTAATTTGCAGTGACCTCATCTGAAAGTGCCTACACCATTGTATATCCATAGCACTCTCCCTAACAACTATACTTTTGTTTTATTTTGTTTTTAATGAAAAGAAATCTATCGTCTCTCTTCATCTCTTATTTCATTGGGGAAGGAGGAAAGAAATGAGAAAAACAAATTACTTTTAAAATAATATCCAAATTTTTGCATTGGCTATGCACAAATGTATACATGTCCCAAACTGTGTCCTGTATTCTCAGGAATTAAATAGCATATTACATTATTCCTTCTTCCAGTCATAGAAGGTCATTATATTGATCATAGTGTGTACAACTTTCAAAGTCATTTGCCTTTACATTATTGTTGTAATCACTCATCTTTGCTATTCATCCATTTTAGTGTCTACTCTCAATTAGAGAATTTCATCTTAAATCAACATCTTATATTGCAAAACACAATAAATTTCAATGAAAACAATTAAAATGTAAAAGGCCGTATCATAAACAAAGTAGAGGAGAGGAGAGGGAGAGGGAGAGGGAGAGGGAGAGGGAGAGGGGAGTGGAGGAAAGAAGGGGAAGGGGAAGGGGAGAGGAGAAGG
Organism: Sarcophilus harrisii; assembly: GCF_902635505.1. Taxonomy (NCBI): domain Eukaryota; kingdom Metazoa; phylum Chordata; class Mammalia; order Dasyuromorphia; family Dasyuridae; genus Sarcophilus; species Sarcophilus harrisii. The sequence continues at coordinate 467,458,079 of NC_045427.1, read as the reverse complement.
GAAGGGGAAGGGGATATGGGGAAGGGGAAGGGGATATGGGGAAGGGGAAGGGGAGAGGGGAAGGGGTTAGGGAAAGGGGGATAGGGGAAGGGGATAGGAGAAGGGGATAGGGGAAGGGGAAGGGGAAGGAAGGGAGGAAGGAATTTAGTGGTCTACCGAACCACTGAGAAGACAAGTCTTCATAGCTGATCATCACACATTCTTGCTATTATTGAGGACAATGTATTTCTGGTTCTGCTCGTTTCACTCAACTTCAGTTTATATATGTTGGCAATTCTCACATTTAACTATCTTGCCCCAACTCTCTACTGACCTCAAATTTCACTCCTTTAGCTGCCTTTCAGACATTTCAAACTGGCTATAGTGTCTCACTTGTAGCTTCAAGAAGCTGTGGTATGTCCAGAAATCACATCTTGGTAAAACTTCATTGGCAGATGGGCTAAGTCAGGGTGAGAGTAAACAACAGGCCTCAAATTGGTTGGTCAGTTACATGGACTTTACATCAAACAAGTGAAGGCTTCCTGTAGGAGAATGGGCAAATGAGAACAATTTGTTCCATTGGCCATAAAGGAGCTGAAGCAGATGTTATGGAGCATTTAGAACTTGATCAGACACTGAACACATCAAGATTATCCATTGTATCCTAAGCCATTGCCAATCATCTTGATTTTTGTCTTGCTATTGCACTTTGATGACATTCGAAGAAAGATTGAGGCTGACAGTTTTGTACAACTCTGTCTTACTTCAATGCAATTCAAACACAAGTCAAAACATCTCCCCAGATGATGTCATTGGTCCTCTTAAAAAATGAACCATTAACAAAAACAATATTGTTGTTGTTGTATAAATCATTCTCTTGGTTCAGCTCACTTGATTCTTTTTAAGTTTACAAAAATCTTAAAAAAATTGTTGTTGTTTCTTTATATAAAATTATATTGTATACAAAGCATTCTTCTGGTTCTACTTGTTTCACTATGCATCAATTCATGTTTTTCTATTTTTTAAAGATAATCTATTTTCTCACTTCTTACAACAAAACAATATTCATCACCTTTACGTGCCATAGTTTATTCAATCACTTCTCGATTGAAGGCCTAGCATTGTTAGATCTCAAATTATCCTTATTATGAAACAGAAATTCTCAGCAAAAATTGGAACTGGTTTAAAAAATAGCAATTGATCAGTAGAGTAGCTTAGCAGCAACAATACAAATGCAAATAAATCTAAAGCCTTAGTAAGGAATAATAAGTATAGCTACTGGGAAAGGACTTACTATTTGACAAAATTTTGTAGGAAAATTCAACCAAAATTAATAGAAATAACTAATAATTTCAGTTCAGTAGTATGATTTAAAATAAATTCAAAATACGGCCAGCTCTTCTATACATTACCAATAATTACAAAAAAAAAAAAAAACCCAAAACAATAAAAGCTAGGAAATCCTACTCAAAAGTCTTCCGAAATATATAAAATATTTGAGAGTTCATATGCCAAAATATACATAGGAATAATATTAATACAACTATAACATAAATACTCTTTCCAGAAATAGAGAAGTAATTAGAGAAGAATTAATTGCTCATATCTGGGCCATGTTAATGCAACAAAAATGATGATGCAAATTTATCTACTTATTCAGTGCCATACCAGTCAAACTACTAAATTATACTTTATAAAACTATATAAAATTATGATAAAATTCATATAGAGGAATAAAAAAAGCAAGACTCTTCAGAGAAATAATGAAAAAAAGTGGGAAGAAAGAAGGCCTAACAGTATCAGATCTCAAACTATTCTAATAATGTTGCTGCTGTTGTTCAGTCATTTCAGTCATGCCTGACTCTTCACAACCACATTTGGGGTTTTTCTGGCAAAAATACTGAAATGGTTTGCATTTTTTTCTCTATAGCCAACATTTACCTGGTGTTTAGTATGTATTAGTCACTATGCTATGTGGTTTACTATTATTATCTCATTTGATCCCCACAACAATCCTAGGGAATAGGTACAATTATTATTTTCATTTTATAGATAAGGATACTGTGGCAATTTAAGTGACTTGTCCAGGGTCTCACAAATAGTTTATGTCTGTGGTCAGATTTGAACTCAGAATTTCTTAACTCCAGGTCTGGCATTCTATGTCCACCTAGTCAATTTGTAGCTGATTCTGCAAATCACTAATCATCAAAACTATTTGGTACTGCTTTAAATAATGGAAAAGTTGATCAGTGGAGTGGATTAGACATGCAAGATCTAGAAGCAAACACAATATAGCATAATATTTGATAACAATGGGGTAAGGAAGCATTTTTCAGTGAACACTCTGGGGGAAACTGGACTGCAGTCATAGAGAACTTCATCTTAAATCAACATCTTATATTGCAAAACACAATAAATTTCAATGAAAACAATTAAAATGTAAAAGTCCATATCATAAACAAAGTAGAGGAGAATTGGAGATACTTTTCACAACTAAAGATAGAGGCAGAGTTTTTCCAAGCACAGGTTAGAGAGGATGACAAGAGATAAAAGCTATTTTAATTACATAAAATTGAAATAAACCCCCCAAAACAACAAGTTTTGCATAAACAAAACCAATATACTTAGAATAAGGAGAAAACAGTTGGCCAGGATTGTGTACACGGGAGGGAGAGAAGTTTTGCTGCAATTATTCTGTGTTTCTCCCTCAAGTCCATCAGATTAGTAAAGATGACAAATAAAGAAAACTGAAATTGTTGGAGGGGCTATTGGAGAAAAGGCACACTCATAACAGCCTGTGGAACTGTGAATGGCTCCAACCATTCTAGAAAACAACTTAGAATGAGCCTCTTCAAAAATCACTCAACTCTGTATACTTTTGGACCCACTGACACTACTGTGAGAAAACTAGGACCTATCTCTACAAAAATATTCAACATTTAGGTGGTACAGAATTGGACTTAGAGACAGAAAGCCCTGAGTTCAAATGCAGCCCTAAACATTTGCTAGTTATGTGACCAAGAGCATGTTACGCGAAGCCTTTTTGCCTCAGTTGGGCTTCCAGTGGTTCAGCTCTTACTCCTACTCAACAGAGATAGTTGTTGCTTTTATTTTCCAAATTATTGCTAAAAACATGAAATAGCACAAGATCAAAGACCTATCCTTGCATCACTCCATTAGAGACTTCCTTATGATGTGAATAATGACTAATGTAGGCTCATCTATTTAACCAGATACAAATCCACCTAAATGAACTATTATTTTCTTTTTTTTCCCTTTTTCTTTCCTTTCCTTCATTTCCCTTACCTACAGATGCTCCCAAAGGAAAGTAAGTTTTGATAGCTAAAACCTCGCAAGATATGTTGGGGTTTATCAATTAGATTTCTTTCTTAAGGATCATGCCTTAAACCCAAATCACTCTGGCTCTCACTGATTGGCCAGCAGTAGGGTGGGAAATTGAGGGAGGTAACCTTGCATAGTCCTCCCTCAGTTACATCCAATTCACTAGCATGTCACAGCATCACATCCCTGATGTCATGGTCCTCTTTGAGAATGAAGGACCAACAATAACAACAACAGCAATCACCCAGACCAATCCTCACTTGGTCACCGTTTGAGCCTTGATTGGCTAAAAGTTAATGTTAAATAATAATTGTTTCTGTTTTGGCCAGAGGGTCTTCCCCTCCAAGGTTATTGTTTTTTTTTTTTTGTTTGTTTGTTTGTTTTTTTCTGACTACATAAAAAGCCATTCTTTCACTCTTTTCTTACTTTCCTGGTCCCAAAAGGCTCTGGAGATGTGAGGCTGGTGACTTTGCACAGCCCTTCCTCCCTTAAATCTAATTGATTTTCAGGTCATGGCTTCACTTCCCTGATATGGTTCTTTTCAACAACAAAGGACAAATAGCAATACATCAATCAATAACATGGACAAAGACATAGGTCTGCCTATTAAATTTTCAGATTACATAAAGATGGGAAATATAGCATCCAATTCAATGACAAGGTAGGTATGTAAAAAAAGTGCAATGGGTTAACACCTTGAGCAAAATATAACAAATGAACTTTATTGGACATAAATGTAAAGACTTCTATTTGGGATCAAAAAATCAATGCTTCAAGTGTAGGAGTAAGGAATCCTGGATCTAGTTAATAATTAATCTGAAAAAAATCTGGGTACTTTAGTGGGCTATAAGCTCAATGTGTCAGCAATGTGATACATTGTGTGTTTGCTTTGGAAAGACATATGATAAAATTGAAATAATACAAAGATTAGTTATGGTACCTAGGCATGGATGACATGCAAATTTGTGAGATACTGTATTTTTAGCAGTTCTTTTTGTAATGGCAAAGAATTGGAAATTGAGCGGACATCCATCAATTGGGGAATGAGTGAACAAGTTGTAGTATATGATTGTAATAGGATTCTATTACACTACAAAAAATCCCAAGCAGAATGATTTCAGAAAAACTTGGAATGACTTATATGAACTAATGCAAAATGAAGTGAGCAGAACCTGGAGAACATTGTACATAGTAACAGCAATATTATACAATGATCAACTGTGAATAACTTAGCTATTTTCAGAAATGTAATGATCTAAGAGAATTCCAAAGATGCAAGATGAAAAATCCTTTATACTCAGAATTAGAGTCTGAATGCTGAATGCTGGAGTCTAAGATTGAAGCATACTATTTTTCACTTGATTTTTTTTTCATTGGGTTTTGTGATTTGTGTTTTCTCTCATGACATGACTAATATGGAAATAACATGACTGCACATGTACAGCCTATATCTAATTGTTTACTGTCTTAGAGAGGGAAAAGGATAGAGAGAGAGGAAGAGAAAATTTGGAACTCAAAATTAAAAAAAAACTGTCAAATATTGTTTTTAAATGTAATAGGGGAAATATTATTTTAAAAATGTATATTCTAAAAAAGGGGAAAGAAGTAGATAATAGTTTTAATAAAAATTAAAATATTAAAAGAGCATTAATTACATTAATTTTATTTAATGCACTAATTGAACTTAATGCAATAAGAGAAGCAAAGTATCCAGGATTCTGGAGGCTATTGTCTCACTAGACTTTGTCCTAGATTGAAAAAACTGGAAATGTTTAACCTGGAGGAGAGAAGAGCTAGGGAAAAAATGATAATTGTCTTTGAGGATTTGAAGGACTGCTATATTAAAAGATGGATTACATTAGTTCTGTGTGTTCTGAAGGGATAGAATAAAGAGGAATTGGTAGAAGTTATGAAGAGGCAGATTTTAGCTCCCTATAAGGAAATGTTTCTTAACACTTAAATTTTCCAAAAATGTTATAGGCTGCCTTAGGAGAGAATTTCCTGTGATAAAGGTTTTCAAGTGAAGTCTGGATGACTAGGATGTTGGGGATGCAATTCTTGTTTTTTTTTTAATAGCCTTTTATTTACAGGTTATATGTATGGGTAATTTTACAGCATTAACAATTGCCAAACCTCTTGTTCCAATATTTCACCTCTTACTCCCCACCCCCTCCCCCAGATGGCAGGATGACCAGTAGATGTTAAATATATTAAAATATAAATTAGATACACAATAAGTATACATGATCAAAACGTTATTTTGCTGTACAAAAAGAATCAGACTCTGAAATATTGTACAATTAGCTTGTGAAGGAAATCAAAAATGCAGGTGGGCAAAAATATAGGGATTGGGAATTCAATGCAATGGTTTTTAGTCATTACCCAGAGTTCTTTCTCTGGGCGTAGCTGGTTCAGTTCATTACTGCTCCATTGGAACTGATTTGGTTCATCTCATTGCTGAAGATGGCCAGATCCGTCAGAATTGATCATCATATAGTATTGTTGTTAAAGTATATAATGATCTCCTGGTCCTGCTCATTTCACTCAGCATCAGTTCGTGTAAGTCTCTCCAGGCCTTTCTGAAATTATCCTGTTGGTCATTTCTTATAGAACAATAATATTCCATAATATTCATATACCACAATTTATTCAGCCATTCTCCAACTGATGGGCATCCACTCAGTTTCCAGTTTCTAGCCACTACAAAGAGGGCTGCCATAAACATTCGTGCATGTACAAGTCCCTTTCCCTTCTTTAAGATCTCTTTGAGATATAAGCCCAGTAGTAATACTGCTAGATCAAAGGGTATGCACAGTTTGATAACTTTTTGAGTATAGTTCCAAACTACTCTCCAGAATGGTTGGATTCGTTCACAACTCCACCAACAATGCATCAATGTCCCAGTTTTCCCGCAGGGGATGCAATTCTTATTAGGTATAAATTGAATTAGATGATTTCCGAGGCTCCTTCAAACTCAGATTCTGTGACTGCAAAACTGTTTTGTTCTACTTTTCACATTCTTCTTTGTCTTCCTCTGAAACCTCTTTGGATGAAATATAAACCACAACTTCCATTTATATCCATTGATACCCAATACTAGAGTTGCATCTCCTAGGAAATTGTTTCATTCTGACATAGTCATTAGATACCATTATATGTAGTTTATCTGGATGTCTTATTGCCTTATCCACTGCATCTTGGGGTAAGATCATAAATTGACAGATTTAGAGCTAGAAAGTACCCGAGTAGAGGTCACCTAGTCCAACACCCTCATTTTACAGATGAGGAATTTGGGACTCAAAGAGGCATTAGGTCACAGAGATAATGAGTGCAAAGCTAGTATATGAACCAGGGACCACTGAATCCAAATCTTATTAATTAGCTCCAGACTTCAAATAAAGTTGGGATTTTTCTAAATGACAGGTTAGTCCTTCAGAATAAATCTATAAAAATTCAATCCTCCTGTCAATCTTGAGTCATTTAATAAATACTTATTGAATTGAATCCTGTTCATCTGTGTTTACAATTTTCCCTTTTCCCTTTTTTCCCCACTTCCATATCTAACCAATTAATAAGTTTCATTTGTTACTCATATCCATCTGACTCTTTGTTACCCCATTTGGGGAATTGAGACAGACAGGTTAATTGTCTTGCCTATGGTCACGCAGATAATGTGTGAGTTCAGATTTGAACTCAGGAAGACAAGTTTTCCTGACTTTGGACTGAGCACCCCCTAGCTGCCCTAAAAAATCTAAAGGATTCTACCTATATAATATCTTTCATATTTTTTTTTTATTTCTACTCACAGGACTCCTACCTTAGAACCTCATCACCTTTTTCTTATATTATTTTAATAAACTTGTAATTATTCCCCTACTTTCTGTCTCTTTTCTTTCTCATCTATTCTTTACACAGCTGTCAAAATAGGTCTTAATCATATCATTTTTCTCCTCAAGAAACTTTAGTTGTTCCTGATTTTATGTAGGATAAAATACAATTTTATCACCCTATCATCTAAAGTTCTTCATAATCAAGCTCCAGCCTACCTTTCCAGATTTAATGCACATCACTCTTTCAGACACACTATCTTGTTTGCTGTTTTTCAAACTCAGAGTTCGTGTGTGTGTGTGTGTGTGTATGTGTGTGTTTTATAAACTGTTCTTTAAATCTAGGATGAACTATTCTTCCACTTTTTAGAATCCTTGGCTGCCTTAAAGGCTCTACTCAATTGTCATCTACTATAGGAGACTTCTCTTCATCCCCTTATTTAGTATTCTCTTCCTTTGCATGTTACATTACATTTATAAGTCCTATACTTTCTTTTTTTTTCCATCTTCATAATTCTTTTTAAATTTTCTATTATTATATCTTTTTATTTACAAGATATATACATGAGTAATTTTTCAGCATTGACAATTGCAAAACCTTTTGATTCAATTTTTCTCCTTCCCTCACCCTCTCCCCCAGATGGCAGGTTGACTAATACATCTTAAATATGTTAAATACAATATATGTATACATGTCTATACAGATATTTTGCTGTGCAAAAAGAATCAGACTTTGAAATAGTGTACAATTAACCTGTGAAGGAAATCAAAAATGCAGGCAGACAAAAATAGAGGGATTGGGAATTCTATGTAGAGGTTCACACTCATTTCCCTGAGTTCTTTCACTGGGTGTAGCTGGTTCAATTCATTACTGATTTATTGGAATTGATTTGGTTCATCACACTGTTGAAGAGGGCCACGTCCATCAGAATTGATCCTCATACAGTATTGTTGTTGAAGTATATAATGATCTCCTGATCCTGCTCATTTCACTCAGCATCAGTTCATGCAAATCTCTCCAGGTCTTTCTGAAATCATCCTGCTGATCATTTCTTTCAGAACAATAATATTCCATAATATTCATATACCACAATTTATTCAGCCATTCTCCAATTGATGGGCATCTACTCAGTTTCCAGTTTCTGGCCACTACAAAGGGGGCTGCCACAAATATTCGTGCACATACAGGTCCCTTTCCCTTCTTTAAAATCTCTTTGGGATATAAGCCCAGTAGTAACACTGTTGGTTAAAAAATCTCTTTGGGATATAAGCCCAGTAGTAACACTGTTGGTTAAAAGGGTATGCACAATACCCTTTGATCCAGCAATGTTATTACTGGGCTTATATCCCAAAGAGATTATAAAGAAGGGAAAGGGACCTGTATGTGCAAGAATGTTTGTGGCAGCCCTTTAGTGGCTAAAACTGAAACTGAATGGATGTCCATCAGTTGGAGAATGGCTGAATAAATTGTGGTATATGAATATTATGGAAATACTGTTCTGTAAGAAATGACCAACAGGATGATTTCAGAAAAGCCTGGAGAGACTTAGAACTGATGCTGAGTGAAATGAGAGGACAAAGATCATTATATGCTTCAACAACAATACTATATGATGACCAGTTCTGATGGACCTGCCATCCTCAGCAACGGATCAACCAAATCATTTCCAATGGAGCGTAATGAACTGAACCAACTATGCCCAGAGAAAGAACTTTGGGAATAACTAAAACCATTACATTGAATTCCCAATCCCTATATTTATGCACACCTGCATTTTTGATTTCCTTCACAAGCTAATTGTACAATATTTCAGAGTCTGATTCTTTTTATACAGCAAAATAATGGTTTGGTCATGTATACTTATTGTGTATCTAATTTATATTTTAATGTATTTAACATCTACTGGTCATCCTGCCATCTAGGGGAGGGGGTGGGGGTAAGAGGTGAAAAATTGGAACAAGAGGTTTGGCATTTGTTAATGCTATAAAGTTACCCATACATATAATCTGTAAATAAAAGGCTATTAAATTAAAAAAAAAAAAAAGAAAATGCATTTTCTTCTCTGAAAAAAAAAAGGGTATGCACAGTTTGATAACTTTTTGAGCATAGTTCCCAATCACTCTCCAGAATGGCTGGATGTATTCACAATTCCACCAACAATGTATCAGTGTCCCTGTTTTCCCACATCCCTCCAACATTCTGCATTATCTTTCCCTGTCATTCTAGCCAATCTAACAGATGTGTAGTGGTATCTCAGAGTTGTCTTAACTTGCATTTCTTTGATTAATAATGACAAGTCCTATATTTTCAATAGAATCTAAACTCCTTGATGGCAGGACCCATTTAATTTGTCTTTATATGCATAATACAATAACTTGCACATAATAGATGTCTAATAAATGTTAAATTGAATTGAATTATTGGACAACAACATTGTACAGAAAGGTCAATATCGATATGTTCAGGAGACACCTTTAGTTGGATACATAGGTGGTGCAGTGGATAGAGTGCCGGGCTTAGAGTTAGGAGAACTCATCTTCCTGAATTCACATCTGATTTCTGACACTTACTAGCTGTGTCATCCTGAGCAAGTCACTTATCTCTGTTTGCCTCAGTTTCCTTGTCTATAAATGAAATGGATAAGGAAATGACAAATCACTCCAATATCTTTGTCAAGAAAACCACAAATGAGGTCATGAAGAGTTGGATCTGACTAAAAATGATAGAACAGCAACAAACTATTAGTTGGATAATCCTATGGGTTGAAGGGAATCATAGAAGAAATTTTCTTTCAGAACAGTTTGGTTTCTCATTTAGAGGAAGAGAATTTCTAGCTAACCCCAGGTCCTTAAGCTCTTTTGGGATAGCTCCACTTGTATTGGGAACTCATTTGGAGCTAGTTTCTCTATGAGAGGGGAAATTTGGTTTTCCCTTTGCTTTCCCCTATTTTTTACCTTTAGTATGCTTTATCTCACTTTCCTCTCTTTTTTCTTTTTGTTTGGATTGGAATAGCCCTTTGCAAATACTACAAAAGTATTTTTTAGATATTCAAGTATTTATTGAGTGACCTCTGATAAGCTTTATAAAATGTTTTTCATTTTGCATAATTTTATATTTGGAATGACTGTGGTCCCTGACCAGTAACAGTGTGGTAAGCATGAATCTTTAAAGACAATTAAAAAAAAACTACACTGTGTAGAGTTCTGTAGACTCTTTAGTACAAGGAACTGTAGGAGGCACTTGTAAGGACAGTGCTTGGGCCTCCTCGGGATCCCAGTAATGGGAATATGGACAAATGTTCACAATGCTCCCTAGACAATTTGCTGAGGACAGCAAATATTTAGCTGAAGGAAGAATGCCATGAAGATTGAACTGATCCATAGTAATCATCACAAGGGATATATAACCAAAGCTCACATGGAAACTGCTCAGCACTCTAGGGAGTTAATGAGCCAGCATTAGTGAATGTTGGAGTTGATAAGCTTCCAAGTTTCTGTCCAGTTGGTGGCTTCTTAGTGATGGGCATGGAAGCTTTGAAAGTATAAAGCAATCCTCTCCTGAGCCACCAAAAAGAGGAGCAGTTGATTCAAGTTATCTTTTGAAAGGAAAGAAAGTTTCCAGTTTGGTCTCTCTTACTAGAATTTCTCCATGTGGCAAGGAGCATGCTGTCTCTACACATTCCTCACAGGAAGATGGTAGGATAGGTTGGGTTCTTTTTTCACTACACAACAATTTATCCCCTGAGAACCATTGTCTTAACTAAGAAAGTTTACACCTGGACCCTTAGCTGCATATTCTATTCTGTGTTTTTTTCCTCTTTCCTCACTAAGTAAGCTAACATTAGCTTTAAAGTGGAGAATCTAGACTCTCCATGAATTTGAGATGGAGAACCTGAGTCCAATAAATAGAGCAAACTAGCAGGAGGAAAACTCATTCAACAAAGAAGATGAAATTGAAAAGAAGATTGGCCCAAACATGGAATTTTATTAACAGATGCATATCAGAAATTATTTGCATTGTACAGAACCATGGTAGAATGTAAAATTCTTAATCACTAGCCCTGAAAATTGCTATATGTTTTTATGAGGTTTGACTTTTAGACTAAAATCAGATTGTAACAACAATTCTAAATTGTCATATAATAGTTTTTTTTTAACTCTATACTATGGATCTTTTATTTTTAGTGTTTCTTTTGCATGTAGGAATAAAATACCTGTCCCATATTTGATTCATATTGTACACTTGAGTTCCTTTTTACTCCTTCCTTTGAGGATACTTAGGCATGAACCCAAAAAGCAAGCCTTAAGTAATTTCTTCACTATGGAACAAGGGTCAGTATTTAACAAGCCAAAGAGTGTGAGAAAAAGAGCCTATATTCTCATTAGTGGCTGTGCTTTTCCAGGATCAAATCCAGTTGGAGAGGGATCCATTAATGGATAAGGAAGTGGCATAGAACTCCAGCTCCCTGCAGTTAGTCCAGTAGAGCAACATATATGTGTGTCAACAAAAGTGTAGACACATATATAAAAATAAGGTCAAAATTTAAGAGTTGAAGTGGACATTGGCAATCATCTAGTTTATTTTACAGTTGAGGAAACTGAGGTCTATAGAGGGAAGTATGATCCCACAGAGAGTAAGTAGCAGAGTCAACATTTGAACTCAGGTCTTTTGATTTTTTAAATTGAATGTTCTTTCCATGGATACCATTCACATATTAATAACTAATTTAACTTACTCTAGGTAGTAGTAGAGATAGCTAGGGCTTGAAAGAGTCTAGATAATCCAGGCAGCCCTAGAATGAGGAAGACTTAACTTCAAACTTGGCTATAGACACTTAATAGCTGCGTGACTCTGAGTAAATCACTTAATTCCATTTGCCTCAGTTTCCACATCTGTAAAATGAACTGGAGAAGTAAATGGCAAACCACTGCAATATTTTTGCCAAGAAAATCCCAAATAAGGTCAGAGAGTCATACACAACTAAATAACAACAATAGGTAGGGATAATACTTATTGAAGTTTGTAAAGAATAGGGATAGGGACTGGACCTTTGATTTTATTAATATTCAGAACTCTCAGAAAAGGACTCTCTCTCTACCAGTAAGTCTGTCCTCAACTTAATAGCCAAGGATGGGGTGGTAAGGTGAGGGGAGGGGGAAGTACCAATCCAAGTCTTCATCTCATTCTTCCTAGCTTCAAGGTTACCTCTCTATCTCCCATATTTGACCCCAGAGGTCAAAACATAGCCCTCAGAGGCAGGTGGCCCACAATATTTCAGAGGGCCTGAGCCAGATTAAAATGAACTTGGGAAATATTTCACAAAATGATTTAAAAAACATAGATAGTATATTTTAAAACTAAAGTAATGTCACCTGTGGAGATCCTGATTTAAAATTTAGCAACTCTTGTTTCTACTTTATTTTGGCACCACTGCCCTACATGATGCTGCTTCTTTCCATGAAGCAAGTTTAAATCTTCTTATTGAGTTCAGAAGTTGTAGTGGTTTTCTCACAAAGTTAATCTGTACCCGTTTGACTAGTCTGTTGAGCTATTGATTTGGGACAATGGAAGCCTGATGACTTCAACAGGAGTTTTACTACAATCTAAGATAAAAATTTAGTTTTATTTTGATCAAATCTCTTGTGAAGTCGAAATGAAGGAGAATGTTTCAAACTCCTTAATAACTTCTTAGAGCCCAATTCAGGGCCCAGGTTAAGGTGTTGGAAGCACACACGAGTATTTGGCAGGTAAAGTTACACCCAACAGGGAGGCCACGTATAATCAAGTGCTAATTGTGTGGTGTAGACTATAAATATAAAAAAGGCGTCTGGAGAGGGAGAGGTTTCTAAGGGCTATGATTAGGAAAGGATTCATGGAGAAAGCAGTACTCCTGAGCTCTGAAAATTGAAAATCTGTATTGATAGAGGCAATGGAGAAGTTGTCCATTTTTTGATGGTAAACAAAAATGAATTGCAATACCAATATCTGATAGTCATGGGTTAGACTTTGAAGAAGCAAAGGACAGATCTTACTCACATCTTATTTACAGATTATTAAGATCATTAAACTTACTTTCATTCTAATAATAATAATAGCATTTATATAGCAATGACTTTGTTCCAGGCATATTGCTAGGCATTATACAAAGTATTATCTCATTTAGTCTTCACAACAACCCTGGTCTATACCACACCTAGTGAAGTAGGTACTATTATTATCCTTATTTTACACTTGAGGAAACTGAGGCAAGCAGAGGGTAAGTGATTTGCTTAAGATCACACATTAAGTGCACAACATCACAACTTAAGTGTCTGATAAATACCTGAGGTCATTTTTGAATTCAGGTTGTCCTGACCTATCCACTGTATCACCTACTTGCTTCACTGGGGCTCCATACATTTTTGTGTGTCACAGTCTGGGTAGATTTCTACTAGTCTGTAAGCTTATGAGAGAAGCATGTTTTTCCTTAACTGCAAGCCTTCCTAGGGCTTAGAGCAATGTGCAAGAGATAGTAGGTTTAATAAATGTTTGTTGATTGACTGACTGAATGAATGGGTAGTGAAATTGAAGGAAAATCTATGCCTGAATTAACTGTCTCACTGTCCTTCTGCCCCTAGTCTTTCCCCAACAAAAATTATACTGTGCTTTGTAGTTTGAGGCAAATCATAGCTAAAACCAGACTCTTCATAAAGAGATGCAGAATCATTTAGAAGAAGGCCAAACTTGGAGTCAGAAGGATTTGGGTTCAAATCCTGCCACTTATACACATTAGTTATGTGACCTCATTGGGCAATTCTCCTGAGCTATTGTACAAGGCAAGTACTTAAGAGTCTAAGTTACTGATAAGAGCAGCTCTGTGGTACAGTGGAGAGAGTGCCGGTGGAGACAAGAAGATTCATCTTTCTGAGTTTAAATCTTGCCTCAGACATTTTGTAGCATGGAGAAATCCTTTAACCCTGCCTCAGTTTCCTCATCTGTAAAATAAGTTGGAGAAGGGAATGCAAAAGTCTCTACAATCTTTGCTAAGAAAACTCATAAAGAGAAAGAACTGAACACAAAACATATTGCTAATGAAGTGCTGATCTGCAATGACAGAGGAAATAGCCACACTAGGGATTCTTCTTACAGATGAAATCATAACTCTGCATGACCCTCCCACATGTCAGAACTCAGAATATCTCATTAAGAAGAGAGCAGAGATGGAACTCTCTTGTGGGAGTAACTAACAGCATTAGATCCCTCTTTCTTAATCTTTGCTACCCAGTACACAATTCTGATAAGCTCATACACTTAAGAAATCTGATTGGGAGAGGAAGGGAGGAATGGGATGAACTTTTGGAAAGCTTACATAGTCACATGCAAAGAGTAAAGAATTATATACAGAAGGAGGTCAGACAGAAATCCTTGAACCCCAAGGAATAAAGCTGCTGTGTGAGAAAATAACAGTGACTGGATCTGGGATCTGGAGGAAATTGGCCAAGTAGAAATGCTGAGAGAGATGGAAAAATGGGAAGAACCAAGGGGAAAAGGACTGGAACCTAGAGAGAAGGAGTGTCGAGTACAGCCTAGAGACACATTAGCTGAACTTTTTATGGTAAGGAAAGAAAACACAACAGACTTGTGAATGAGCCCACAGTTTTGCATAAAAACAAAACTGAAATTAAAAACCTGCTTTTGGATTGGTAGGAAATATAAAATGTGAGGCTGTAGATCGTGGCACACTGCTCTGAAAACAGTCCTAAATACCTGCAGTGTCAGCATGATAAATCACTTGGCTGAATGCGTCAGAGAAGACATTACTTTCTAAGGATAATATTTTCATGACCCATTGGTTCATCTATTTAGAAGTGTTATTTTTGGAATAATTGCAGATATTAGAAGCAAAAGAGCATCATTTGAATATTTTGCTTAAAACTTTTTCGTGAAAAACTCCCATGTTCCCCATCCTCCAATGGACAATGCAGACATTTTAAGGCAAGAGAGAACTGTTTCAGATTTCCTTTTCATGGCTCAGTAGTCAGTTATGAATACAGGGTAATATTTTTCCTTGCAGGTAGACATTAATTTGGGGGGTTGTTTTTAAGTCATACAAAAGTCTCAGGAAGTAGCCTATTGTTCATAGTTATAAGGTAGAGGTGATTAAGTAATGACATTCTTATTAAAGAGTTGATGAATGAAATGTAATAATGAAGTTTTCTTTTGTTCTTGCCTATGGAGCCCACAATTGTTAATCTATAACTTGCCGTATAGATTCAAACTTATTAATCATTTCAAAGAAAAATTCTACTTAATGATTGAAACTGAAAATGAGGCCTTGATGAAATGAAGTGTCAATCTAGCCACATTTTTCTCTGCATTATACAAACAGGCTTATTCTTTCTTGAGTTTCTTTCCTGGAGAGAGGAGATGAGGATGTGGAGCTGAGGAGGCAGGGAGGTTCAGAATGGCTGAAACACCTCACTTCATTGAAAGAAGGATATTGCTTGCTTGGTACCTTTGACTCTTCCATGGAAACAAAGTAATATGGTTTGAATACTGAGAAGAACTTTGGGACCCAAAAGAAGTGGATTTGTAGTTTGGTCATTTCCTCTGATTCTTTGCTTTTTTTAGTGAAGAGAATAACTCAACATTCCAGTTTCAACTTCTGCAGATTCAGGATGCAGACATCCTTGCCAGGAAGGCAAGCTCAAAAGTACAGTCAGTCACCATGATAATAATGAGGATAGTGTTTTAAGGGTTAAAGTTGGTTCTGTTTCTCATCCCTGAAAAGTAGCAAAACCAGGTAGCATCTCCTTCAAACTACAACTGTCTTCCAGGGGATGTACTAATCTTTTTATCTTTGTTACACTGGAAAGAGTTTTGGAGTCAGGTGCTCTAGATTCAAGTCCTGGCTCTAACATTGCTCTCTTTCTGACATTGGCCAAATCAATTACCTTCTCTGGTAATCTTTAGACCAACCTTCAGTTGACTCCTTTTTAAAATAAGGAGCTTAGACCAGATGGCTTACAAAGTCCTTTAGAAGAAGTGTCTCTCAGGATCTCCTTTCTCTTTGTTCTACCTTTTAAAAACCATGTAGTCTTGTCTTTTTTTTTTTTTGACAATGCTGGACTTCTTTGAAATGTACATTTCCTCTAATTACCCAAGATCCTTCTTAACAGAGCCAGACACTCATGTGTTCTAGGACATAACTGCCCTAGATATAATGATTTGACTGTCCTTCAGGGAGAGAGACAGAAACAGAGAAAGTGTGTGTGTGTGTGTGTGTGTGTGTGTGTGTGTGTGTGTGAGAGAGAGAGAGAGAGAGATGGACAGACGGACAGACAGACACAGACACAGACACAGACACAGAGACACAGCACAGAGCCACAGAGAATCTTTTGTGTTAATCCTTGGAATCAAATAGAATAATGGGAGGTGACTTTTTGGAATCTGGCAATCTCCCTAAACACAGAACCTTGGAGAAAGAGTCTATCCAGCCTCTGACATTGACCTTCCTCACCTCCGCTCTTTTTTCAAATAGAAGCAGAACAAAGTTTTATTTCCTCACACCTCCTTAATTCCTGATCTTTAGGGATGGACCAATGGAGCTCTATCAATGCCTCCATTGTTCTGAGAGAAAAATTTAGCCAACTCTAGCAAGGCAACAGGTAGGGAAAGGTAAGGGAGCATAGCCTTCCAATCACAGTCTTTGACAAGAAATTGTATTTTCTAACTCTTCTGCTCTACCTTGCTCCATATTCCTCTTTCTCCTCACTCAGACAGCAGTCTGGGTGAGTCAAATCCTTATACAGGGTAAAACTTCCTGACAAAACCCCTGGTCAACCTCTACCTCAGGGTCTCTGGGACTAAGAAAACTGGTCCTGCCGCTTAGACCTCATCAATTGCTTCCACCAGCTGGAGAAACAGTACTTGAGAAATGACATTTTTAGAGGAGGAAGTGTCCTGTGGAGTAAGGCAGAATTTTTTTTTTTAAATGTGGTTAGATCAACTTGGAATAGCAAGGGGTGTCTGATTTTTCAATTAGTCTTTCTGAATCTTTCCATTTCTCCTTCCCTCCCTCCTTCCCAATAATCTGGCAAGAAACACACAAACAAGAACTTATGTCCTAGTTCTCCTTTAAGATCTGATGACTAAGATTTTTAATAATGCCTGAAATTCTGGGTAGGGATGTTGTTTACAAATTTTCAAACAATGATGTCTTGGACTTACACAGTCTTTTTTCCCCTTGCAATCAAACATCTTGAAGTGCTTTACTGAGCATATAATTACATACTAGTAGCCAAATGAGTTTGGGTAGGGGAGCTGGCAGCCATTGGATTCTACTTTGGAGGAGAGTGAGGTGACCAAGCTAAATCTTACATGTGGAGAGAGACAACTCTGGAATGAGTTTCTGGGAGCATGTGCATATGGGAATTCTTAGGTGAGAAGTTTCTTCTCTGTAAGTGTATATAACATACACAGCTACCCAGCCAGAACCCTTCCCTGACATCTTATCCCTGAAGAGTAATTAATAATCAAGGAATGTCATAGTCTCTGCTTTCTGGGAGCTCCCCCACTTTATCCCCCTCCCCAGTGAACCCGGCAGTCCTTCTAGTGGATTATTTTTCCACCCTTAGGGGAGTATCTGTGGAGTATATTTGGACTTCAGTGAAAGCAGTTCTCTTTTTCACACTAGCTTTGTTTCCACTAAGTGACAGCCAACGGATGTGTAAATCTGATGTCTAGCATTCAGTGGGCAGTTCTATTCGGTATTTCAGTTTTTAAGTTCCTGTCTCCTTCTCACTCCCCTTCAAGTGGCCAAATAGTGAATGAATTCATAGAACTTCAGATCTGGATGGGACCTTAGAGATATCTGCTAGACCAATAAACACTTGACTGTATCAGGGGAGCTGTCTATTCAAATCAACTGAGAAGTGAATCTCTTTGAATAGTGAATGGGGAAGGCATAGAGACTGGATCTGTGATTTCATTGGTACTTGCAACTCCAAAGGAGGAAGCTCTTTTACCAAGTCAGATGGGCACTTTTTCTGCACCCAGGTGTTTCTGGATGCTAGACCAGCTCTTATTCTACTCCATCATATTGCCTTTTTCTATAATAAATGATCACTTCTAATTTTTGTTTTTCTTCATTTAATGTATACATGTTCATCATTTTATAATATTTTCATATTTTTAAAGTGATACAATTATTTATATAAATATATGTGTGTATATAATGTGTGTGTGTATTTCTGTGTAGGAAGGCTAAGTGTCCCATTAAAATATGGGTAAAATGAGAACAGAGTTTACTACTTCAGATTTTATGAGGAAAATGGGCCACTCTACTATTTTTTGTTTTTTAATTGAAAAAAAATTTTTTGCCACCAACTTTCTTCTTAAACATGTAAATACATTCTTTCTGGGCCTCCTCAGCTTCTCCATCTGAAAGATGAGAGGATTCATTATGCTACAGTGTAAAGTGGGCTGAACTTGGAGACATGGATCTTGAGTTAAAATTCAGCTCTGCTACTTTCTGTGTGAATTTAGGTAATCTAGGCCTCAGATTCCTCATTTATAAAATGAAGGACTTAGGCTCATTGTCTCTTTAATGTCTCATCCAGCTCTAATTCCATGTTTCTATGCCCAGATGATCTCTAAGCTCCCTTTGCGTTCTTACAACCTGTCTTGAATTTTTAATTTCAATTCACATGTCCATCAAGATGAAACAATGCCCTATACTTTAAAAAATGGATTGGAGGAGTATTCATTAATGTGTTGGTATTTTCTTTCTTTCCCACCTCAGTTTAACTGAATAGAATATGCTCTGGAATTAATCAAGTGATCTGAATCTTCATGTGCAGTGTGATTTTGTGCAAGTGACTGCACCACAATCTCCTCATCTTTAAAACTGGAATTATAATCATTGTCCTGTATCTTTCCTTATATGATTGTGATATTAAATAGATGAAAAATGAAAACAAAACTTTTTTTCCTCCTTTTTTTCAGTGGCTGTTGTAGTGTCTTTTTTAGACTAGGAACTGAATTAGAGCAATGTTAGAGCATTGTTAAAGGGCCTTTATTCTGCTTTGGTTTTCCTCTGCTTGATGATTTCTTGCCATGATGTGTTTCTATGAGCAGCTGAGTGGCACATTGGATGGAACAGAAGGCTTGGAATAAAGAAGCCTTGAATTCCGATCTGGCTTGGACACTTAGTAGCACTGCTACTCTGGGCAAATCACTGAACTTGGTAACTATTGAATACAGACTTCCATCTCACTCTCTTGCTTTCCTTTTGTATTGGCTCACACCTTTTCTCTCCTTAGAATTGTCTTTATATTAATGAGCTTCATCATACATATTGACTTTCCCTCAAACTCTCTAACCTCTTAAGTCCCTCAACCTATTCACTTCCCATAAAGTGGTTCCCTCAGCCACATACAAAGATGGTCATACCCTTATTCACCCACATCCACTTTCCTTCCAATCTTTTCTTAACCTCTTACACTATAACTTTGGACCTTATCATTCGACCAAAACTGGTCTATCCAAAATTAGTAATGATCTATTTATTACCAAAAACTGTATGTTCAGTAGACATTTTAACTGAATAGGTCCAAAATGGAACACATTATCCTTAAATCCTCTCTTCCTCCTATCTTCCTTATTACTTACTGTAAGGACAACAATATCCTCCCAATCCATCAAGCTCACCATCTAGGAGTCATCCTGGATTCCTCACTATAGTTAATGCTTTGTGTAATATTTTGCACATGGCCAATATAAAATACCTTTTGTATAACTGTTAATGTATAATTTATGTCAAATTACTTCATTTCTCAAGAAAGGGGAAGGGGAAAGAGAGAGGAAGAGAATTTGGAACTCAAAATTTTAAAAATGAATGTTTAAGAAATTTTTTTTACATATGATTGATGATAAGAAAAAATAATAAATGCTTGTTTCCTTCCTTTCTTTTGGAGATGGTATGGTATGGAGAATGATATTTAACTGTCTTAACTCTACTGGCATATTTGCCTTGAAAGGTTTTATGCATGATCAAAATGAGGAGGAAAACTCTTTTTGCTAGGATGGTATTGATGTGGTATATGCTAGGTCTATGCAAAAGGCAATGATCTCAGGTGTCTGGACATGTATACAACAGGTGAGCTTGAGCAACCCAGAGGATTCAGACTGGGTGTACTGGGCAATGGTTGAACAGAATTAAGAAAAAAAATTATTCTTTTTCCACATATCTATGAAGCTTTCTCTGATTTTTATCTCTCCCCACCCTCGCCCCATCCCATTAGTCATGGCTTTCCCTCTTGGACATCTCTCCCCTCCCCCCAAGACTTTGTTTGGACTTTCTCCTTTTAATATGCTTATCATATTATTCAGAGTGTCAGAATGCCCTGTTTATTGCTGTTGTGCTTTATTTCCCCATTAGACAGAGAGCTTCATGAAGGCAGGAATCTTATCTGTTCTCAATTTGTTTCTCTATTAGCTCAGGGCTCTGCATTCTGTAGACACAATAAAATAAATGTTGAGGGAATTGAACTGAATATTTGGTTTTCTCTGGGTGAAAAACATCTGGATAAATAGGAATCAAAGCTATAATGAAACATGAAAGTACTGAAAGCTGTGTTCAATGTTGTAGGAAGGCAGATTTATTCCTATTATTACTCTAAGTTTATTATTTTCAACAATAAAATTTATAATAATACAATTTAATGGCAATTTATAATTTCCAAATCTTTACCTTAGATATCTGTCCATAATAGATCACTTTTCTATGGTACTCTACAATTCAGAAAGCATCATCTTTCTCAACATTATCATTCACAACAACTACAAGCATTATTGTGCTCATCTGTCCTGGTCTAAGCTTGATTTAGGCCAGTTCTTAGAGAATTTAGGTTCTATATTGTACAGAACAAAATGAGATACTCAGATCATTAAACAGGAAACAAAAAGATATTTACTCTATCATAGCAGCAGAACGTTATTCAAAAAGGAAAGATATTGTGAACACCCTGAGTTAACTGAGTTGAGTGAAATTCCCTTGCTTGAGTTACCCATTTGAATCTACCACTCATGACTCCAGAAATTCCTCTACTTCTTTGTGGCTGCTTTGAACTCAGGGCATGAAAAACTAATGTCACTCATCTGAACCTTTAGTTTCCAGAGCTTACCAAATCTTGAGGAAAGTCTACTTATGTTTTCAGGAAAAATTAACCCAATTTATAAGAAGGAAGGAGTTACATACTATCTTACAAATGAGGAAACTGAGGCCTAGGGATTCATGATCCCAAAATCAAAGGGAGAATTGGAACACAAACCCAGAGCTCCTGTCTCCAAGTGCAGGGTTCTTGTCATTATACAATGCCAATAGTAATACAATATGTATGCATATGTATGTATGGGTGTGTGTATACATATATATCTGCTTATTTAAACATCTATCTATCTATCTGTGTGTGCCTGTTTGTCTATTTGTCTATCTTATCTGCCCATTTGTCTTATCTATATATCTACCTGTTGGTCTATCTAATCTATTTATCTATCTGTCTATCTCTCTTTGTCTCTATCAACTATCCATCTGTCTGTGTATCTATCTATCTATCATGACCTAGTTCTTCATCCTTGGTTTTCAGAGGACCAGTAACATCATAGAATGATATCTTGACTTATCTGTGAATTGGATTTAAGTGAGCAGAGTTATGTAAAGTTCCTAGCCTCATTCCCTCTTCCATAGTCATCAAAGTTCAATGACAGTACAAAAGTCAGAATTACGGTGATGGCCCAAGTGGCAGAAGGTGACCTTAGTGTCACTGAACTTAGTGACTGAGAACTAAGCATTCCATAGTACCTGCTTCAACTATTTTCCTGGCTGTTGGAATATATTATTCTCATCTGCCAATTCTGCCAGAGGAAGTCTTCATGTGCTTCTGGTATCATAACTTGTATCTATAATTTTTATTTATGTCATCAATAACCAACTGATCTATATGTACATCTATCTATCTATTTCTATCTGGATCCATGATTTTATTAATGTAGGATATTTTCACTCAAGAAACATCTTTATTCCATCAATGAAGATCAGCTCCTATCATTCCACTTCTAGTCCTAAAAAGATGCTTAGAGTACAGCCATAAGTATCAGAGATGGAATTTGAATCTAGGTCATCCTAATTTCAGGGTTAGCCCTCTCCCTAGGCTACCTCTTAATAATAATATTACAATGATATGATTATTAGATGAAACCTCTTTCTAGATTACCTTCTTCTTAACCTGACCTCTCTGAGCCTTACACTATAATCTTGGGAAGAGAAAAAGGGAGAAAGGCAACCGTCTTTGATTACATGTAAGTAACAAATTGCTTATTTTCATATAAGCATTTGAAATACTTTTTCAATTCTAAAATCACTGTTCATTTCTCTAATTTTCCCCATTTAAGTATGGCTGCTTTGAATCATATTAATATTGCTGTGTGTGAAAGTATTACATTTAAGTGATGCTATAAAGTCAAGCCATTATGCTGCATGTGTGTGGTGCTGGGTATGTATTTTTAGCCTTTGAGATCCGTAATTATGTATATTTCACTGCTTTTCAAATGCATATTTGTCATGAAACGAGATTATAGTTATGTAATACCAGTTATTTTTGATAGGGTAAAATGTATTTTATAGACTTACTAAGTCTCATTCAACTAGAGCAAACCATGATCATTTCTGCTTTATCTGAGAGGGTGTGTAGCTCCTGAGTACCAAAGGGACCAATCCAATGAATCAATTTGTGATCATTAGGTCTGAAAGTTGGCTGCAAGTAAGTGAAAAATGAGACAAAGAGAAGGAAAGCCCTGCCTTTTTCAGGACTGAGTGGGTCATACAGAGCATTTATACAGCAATCTAGTACAACCCAACTTTTAAGGGACTATTCTGTGAGTTCTTTGTGATAAGCTCTGGGGGAGGTATAATATTTAGGTAAACATAGTCCTTGTCTTCCAGAAGCATACAGTATAGTAGTAGAATGACATAAAAACCCAGATTGCTATAATACACATTAGTACATGATAACTGCATCTGTCAGCTACCAAAGTATGATGAGAGATCTGAGGATGAAACTCATTGCTAACTAGGATGATGGTTTTTAATAAGAAATATACATTTATGTTAGTTTTCTCTTTGCCTGATGGGAGTGTGGAAACCCCTAGCTTCAATTGCTATAGAGTCTGTTACAACATTAAATTTCTTGGGGTGTTGAACTTTTGAGATCTTGAGGTTCTAGTCATATCACATCTGAAAAGATAATCCTCTTCCCCAAAATAAATATTTAAGATTGTTCATAAATGAGAAAAATGTAATATATGCATATTATCAGCTCTTACCATCAGAGAATTCTTAACTCAATGGTGAACATATCACCTGATACAAGTTCAACTATCAAGCTTGTGTACTATCAGATGAAATATTAGTTTAGTAATGAAATTATAAATCCTTTAAAAGTAACTTCAATATAATCAAAAGTTTTTAGTAATAGTTCAAAGTGCCTGATCCATTTCTTTTTTAATGTTTTATTAGTGTTATGTTTTTAAATTACAAACATTTACAAATTACTACCAATTCATGAGTAATCTTTTAACAATTAAGTAAAACTAATTATACTGACCTCATCTTAAAGTGCATGCAATGCAATATTCTACATTGGTAGTACTATCCTCTCATCACCTCTCTTCAAAATATTTTTTTCAATTAGCAAAAATCCACTTTCTATCCCTTCATCCTCCCCATTAGAATTTAAAAAGAAAGAAAAATAGAATTCCTGCTATAAGCAGGACTATATAGTCAAGCACAACACATTTCTGTAATGATGGTGTCTGTTTCTTAAAAGATCAATACCTTTTTGCAAAAAGCAACGGATTTGTAGTCAGAAGAAATGGCTAAACTCCTGGCTAACCATCTCCCTTACTACTTGTTTGAACTTGGATAAATTATTTCACCTCAGTGGGCTTCCATTTGCTCAGCTATAATATAAGGGGGTTAAACACACTGATGTCAAAGGCCACTTTCATCTCTCAATCTATGATTCAGTGATTTAATTACAGATGGGCAAAGCTACTTGTTGGTATTACTTCATGAGTTTTGGTGAGAGGGATCTGTTGTTATAAATGAATGTTCCTTTGCTCAAAGAAAACTGAAGCTGATATATTTGTGCAAATACCAATGGCCTTTCATAATACAAATATCCCTGGAGCTGACAGATTTTTTAAACCAAATTTAGTTCAACCATCAGCTTTATCTCCTCTCCCTTATGTCTATGACTCTTACCTCGGTTCAAAGTCCTTGTTGGCTCACCTAATTTTCATAGCTACCTTATGATATACAGATGGCCAGATTTTAGTTCTTTTTTGACAATTGAGAAATTTGAAATATGACAGAGGTTGTATGCTTTGTTTAGAAACATAAGGTGAATTGGCAGCAGAAGTACTGGCATAAGTACCTGAATTTCCTGTGTTCTTGAGAGCATTCTTTCTCTGGTGGGCTATTTGATGGGTTTCAAAGGGAACTAGATGGTGAAGTAGATAGAATATCAGACCTGGAATTTGGAAAACTCATCTTTCTGAGTTCAAATAAAGTTTCAGACACTTATTAGCTGGGCAAGTCATTTATCCTGTTTGCCTCAGTCTCTTCATCTGTCAAATGAGCTGGAGAAGGAAAGGGCAAATCACTCCATTATCATAGCCAATAAACCTCCAAATGGGTTCACAAAGAGTTGGACACAACTGAAACAACTTAACCACAAAAATGCCATGATTTGTGTGCACTTGATTTAGGCTTACAAATCTATTATCCTCAA
The DNA here is from genome assembly GCF_902635505.1 of Sarcophilus harrisii. NCBI lineage: Eukaryota > Metazoa > Chordata > Mammalia > Dasyuromorphia > Dasyuridae > Sarcophilus > Sarcophilus harrisii. Next base: position 467,433,099 of record NC_045427.1, on the reverse strand, counting down.
CTCCTTTCTCTTCTTCACTTGACAAATCCAAAATTATATTTCTTTCTCTGCAACATCTCCCCCATACCTCTATTTTTCTCCACTCATATAACCATCTTCTGATTATGGCCCTCATTTCCTCTTGCCTAGACTCTTATAATCACCTTTTACTTAGTTTCAATGTCTCAAATTTCTTCCCACTCCAAATTAGTCTCTATACAGCTATCAATTTTTTTTTCTTTTTTGTGTTTGTGTTTGTTTGTTTTGTTTTTGTAAGGCAATTAGGATCAAGTGACTTGCTCGGAGTTATATAATTAGTAAGTGCTAGAGACAAGACCTGGTTCCATGTCTACCTCTTTTACAACTTGTTACCCTGTGCTCTATCTACTATGTTACCTAACAACCCCATGGCTACTGCAGGTACATACAAAGAACATGGAGGGTAGGGGGGGAAGAGAGAGAGAGAGAGAGACAGAGAGACAGAGAGAGACAGAGAGAAGAGAGAAAATTTAGATCAAATAGGATCTTGCCAGTTTATATTCAACAAATATTTATATAAGAGGCACTGTACTACTCCGGCTAGAAGGAAATGGGATCCTGGCAGACTGGAGATGGGAGCACCTTAGAAGTGTTCTAATCCAATCCTAAAATTTTACAGAGAAGGAAAGGGAAAGCAAGAAAGAGAAAGTGACTTCAGATTCTGCTTCTAGCATTTGTAAGAGAAATCTGAAGGAAAAAAAGGAAGCATTAAGGACTATTTGGAGGAAGTAAGTAGTAAGGATTTGAAGAGAAGGATTTAAAGAGAAGATCATTCAAGCAGAAGCAAAAGGAGAAGGCAGTTGGTAAAGCAAGCTATGTAAGAAAGGAGCAAAAAGATAAAGAAAGCATGGTAAAGTGCATTGGTGGGTGGGGCAAATTGGTTAAACAAAATAGGAGACTGGTACTAGAAGAGGGGAGGCAGAGTATATTTGATGAGTTTCCTAAGGAAAGGAAGTTAAATGTGGCTTTAAAGATACTAAGAAGGAATACTAGACTGTAATGGGCTGAGGCTTGAGTTAATGCACGGTCCCAAGCACAGGAGGCTAAATAGTAATTGGACTATACTCTATTAATATACATGATTGGATAAAGAATGACCCCCGCCCACTCTCTGTGCAAGTCCTGATGTGTTGTATAGGAAATGACGATTTTGGTGGGTGGAGGCAGAGAGGGAGACAGGAAGAGAAGCTGGGAGAGATTGGCCTAGGTTCCATGCTGATAGCTGTTGGTCGTGTGGCTGTTGGTCTAGCTAGCTTCTTGACTCAGCGACACACATTGCTATTGCCCATTCTCTTCCACCTCCAATCTTTCTTCACTGAGAATAAAGATTGACGATTTTCCCCTGACCTGAATTCCTGACTCCGGCTGACTTTAAAATACACGGTCTTCACACTAGACTATAAAAGTAATAATCAGATTGTTAAGGTGAAAGTATCCAAAGGGGTACTTTGGGTTTTTTTTGGTGTGTGTTTGTGTGTGTATATATGTTTAAGGCTAAAAAAATACTTAACTAATGAGAAGTACTGGGAATATTTGCAATGATGTATATTTCTGCCATTGCCAAGTGACTTTTGTTTCCCAGATATGCTAGAATTACTTTTAGAAGATGTGATGAGACTCAACTTCCATTATGTGATATTCTTCTATCCATTTTATAACTAAGAAAACTGAGACTGAGAGATTAACTAACTTTTCTAGGGTTCTACATATGGTAAGCAGCTGAGGCAGGATTTGAACTCAAGACTTTCCTACTTTTACTTTTTTAAAAAAAATCTCTTTGGAATATGGTTTTATTGCCCTTTAGGAATAGTTTCAAATTGCTCTCCAGAATGGTTGAATCAGTATAAAACTTCTTCAATAATACATTAATGTTTTGATTTTCCCATATTTCTTCCAACATTTGTCATTTTCCATTCCTGACATATTAATCAGTCTGATAGGTGTGAGGTAGTAGCTCAGAGTTGACATTTGCATTTCTCTCATCAATAATGATTTAGGACATTTTAAAAATATGACTATAATTAGCTTTGATTATTTTCACTGAAAACTGCTTGTTTATATCCTTTGACTAGTTATATTTTCCATTGAGGAATAGCTATTATATCTACAAATTTGACTCGGGTTTCTATATTTGAAGTATAAAGTTTTTTTTATCAGAAAAAGTCATTGTAAAAGCTTTTTCCCCACAGTGATGATTACCAACTATATATTTCCTTCCATCCTATTTTCCCTTTGGTTATCCTATTCTCTCTCTTCTTTTACCCTGTCCATTCCCAAAAGTGTTTTGGTTCTAACTTTTACTTCCCCAAAATTCCCATCCTTTTACCAATTCCCCTCTTTCTTCTTTTATCTCTTCCCTTCCTATTTTCTTGTATGGTAAGATAGGTTTCTACACACAACTGAGTTGCTGAATCAATTCTGATGAAAGTAAGATTCATTTGTTTGCCTCTTCAGTTTCCCTGTTTTCCTTTGCACTATGGAATCTTTTTCAGACTTCTTTTATGTCAGATAATTTATTCCATTTTACCTTTCTTTCCCTTTTCCCTTCTCCTAATACATTCTTCTTTTTCATCCCTTAATTTTATTTTTTTTTCAGATAATCATATCATTTCATTCAACTCATACCTCTGCTTTCTATCTATGTATACTCCTTCAAATTGCCAAATAATGAGAAAGTTTTTTTAGAAGTTATTATTTTTCCTCATAGGAATATCAACAGTTTAATCTTATCTAATCCCTTGTGATCTTTCTTTCCTGTTTACCTTTTTATGCTTTTTTGCATCTTGTATTTGAAAGTTAAATTTTTATTCAGCTCTTGTCTTTTCATCAAGAATGCTCGAAAGTATTCTATTTCATTGAATATTCACCTTTTCTTCTGAAGTTCTCAGTTTTGCTAGGTAGCTGATTGTTGGTTATAATCCTAGCTCTTTTGCTCTCTGGAGTACCATATTCCAAGTCCTCCAGTCCTTTAATATAGAAGCTGCTAAATCTTGTGTTATCCTGACTGTGGCTACATAGAGTTTGATTTTTTTTTTCTTTTTGGTAATAGTAGCATTTTCTCATTGGGAGCTCTGGGATTTGGCTATAATATTCCTGGGAGTTTTCATATGGAGATCTTTTTCAGGAGGTGATTGGTAGATTCTTTCAAATTTTATTTTACCTTCTGGTTTTAGAATACCAAGGTGGTTTTCTTTAATACTTTTTTGAAAAATGACACCTAAGCCCTTTTTTATCATGGCTTTCAGGTAGTCTAATAATTATTCTCTCTCCTGGATCTATTTTCTAAGTCAATTGTTTTTGCAATGTGATAGTTTACATTTTTTTCCATTCTTTTGATTTTGATTGATGTTTTTTAATGTTTCATGAAGTTATTAGGTTCCACTTGTCCACTTCTAAATTCTTAGAAATTATTTTCTTCAGTGACCTTTGTATCTTCTTTTCAATTTGACCAATTCTACTTTTTAAGTTGATTTTTATATATCTTTTCCCATTTGAACTACTTTGCTTTGCAAGGTATTCTCTTCATTGGACTTTTGTACATCTTTTACTATTTAGTCTATTCTGTTTTTTATGGTGTTATTTTTGTCAGTATTTATTTTTTTGTGTTTCCTTTACCAAGTTATTGACTTTCCCCGCCATAATTTTCTTGCATCACTCTCATTTCCCTTCCCAATTTTTCCTCTAATTCTCTTTTATGTGATTTTTACATGATTAAAAAAATGGCCTGAGACCAATTCATATTTTTCTTTGAGTTTTTGGATGCAGAAATTTTGATTTTTTTTTATCTGCTTGTAACCAAAGTAACTTTCTATGGTCAGATTTTTGTTTTTGTTTTTTTGCTGTTGTTTGCCCATTTCCCAGCATAATTCTTGATTTTAACTCTATGCTGAAGTGGGCCTTTGCTTCCCAAGTGGAGGCAGCCCTGTCCCAAGCTTTTGTGTACTATTTTCAGTACACATACATTTTTGGCTATCCCAAGGTAGGATGATCTAGGGAAAAGTGTGCTTACTGTTCTTCTGTACTGAACATTGGTTTGTGAAAGTCCACAAGCACTTTTTCTAACATTGGAACTGTGACCAGAATCCCTGATAGTGTTCTTCTTTGCACTGGGACTAAGACACAGGATTCTAAACCAGATCCCAGTACAGGCAATACAACAGGGGCTTCCCCCTGATTCCAGCAAAGGGACCCTTATAAATCTTCTGATCTGTGGCTCAACCCCCTTACTATCTGTGGGGAGAGGTCTGGGAATTGCTACTGCTGTCATTGATTTAATCACTCCAAAGATCTATTCCTGGTTTGCTGGGGCCCAAGTTTCTCTCTCATATTGGTGCAACAGACCTTTCCTGCCAATTTTCTAAGGTATCTTGGACTGGAAATTTTTTTCTTTTTTTTTTTTTTTTTAATTTAATAGCCTTTTATTTACAGGATATATACATGGGTAACTTTACAGCATTAACAATTGCCAAACCTCTTGTTCCAATTTTTCACCTCTTACCCCCCCCCCCCAGATGGCAGGATGACCAGTAGATGTTAAATATATTAAAATATAAATTAGATACACAATAAGTATACCTGACCAAAACGTTATTTTGCTGTAGAAAAAGAATCAGACTCTGAAATACTGTACAATTAGCTTGTGAGGGAAATCAAAAATGCAGGTGTGCATAAATATAGGGATTGGGAATTCAATGTAATGGTTTTTAGTCATCTCCCAGAGTTCTTTTTCTGGGCATAGCTAGTTCAGTTCATTACTGCTCCATTAGAAATGATTTGGTTGATGGAAATTTTTTTCATTTCATCTTTTTATGGGTTATACCACTCTAGAATTTATTTAGTCATTTATCTGAAGGGATTTGGAGGGATTTAGGAGAGAACTCAAGCAAGTCTCTGCCTTTATTGTATAATCTTGATTCTATCTCTCCCAATACCTTACATTTTTAAAGAGAAGAGAGAAAGAATATGGCTCAGTGGCAAGTCTTTCTTCATATTAATGATAAATGACAACATGATGGATTATAATTAATAATTTGTTATTATTATATGAATAATAATGAATGTTGAATTAAGTATATATGTAATATTTTGAGAGATGATCCCAAAAACAAGAATTGAAGCCTAAAAGCCTTCAATAACTCAAAGAAAAGTAGCTTTTTGACAAGATTGGGCTCTACTCCTTGTACTGGTCACTCTCTTTTAAGGATGTGCCATCTAGTTAATTTCTGGTCTACGAATCCTTTCAAAATATCTTGGTCAACTGGAAATTGAGTGGATGCCTATCATTTGAGGAATGGCTGAATAAGTAATGGTATATAATTGTAATGGAATATTATTGTTCTACAAGAAATGATGAGCAGGCTGATTTCAGAAAAGCCTGGAAAGACTATGTGAACTGAGGCCGAGTCAAGTGAGCAGAACTAAGAGAAAACAATACACAACAACAGCGACATTGTATAATTGGACTTGGCTCTTTTCAACACTGAGGTGATTCAAGGCAATTTCAATAAACTTGTGATAGAAAATGCCATCCACATCCAGAGAGAGAATTATGGAGAATGAAAGTAGATCAAAGGATAGTATTTTTAATCTTTGTTGTTATTATTGTTGCTTGTTTGCTTGTTTTTCTCTCCTGGTTTTTTTCCCTTTTTGATCTGATTTTTCTTGTTCAGAATGACAAATATGGAAATAAGTTTAGAAGAATTGCACATTTGACCTATATCAGATTGCTTGATGTCTTGGGGCAGGAACAAAGGAAGGGAGGGAGGGAGAAAAATTTAGTATATAAGGTTTTGCAGGGATCAACAAAGATGTTGAAACTAACTTTGCATGTATTTGGAAAGATACAATACTATTTGAAATTTTAAAAAATGAATGTTTAAAATGTCTTTACATGTAATTTGAAAATATAAAATGCTATTTAAAAATTAAAAAATTAAAAAACAAAATATACTGATCATTTTCAGCCCTGGGTCTGCTATTGTTCTACTCCCCACTTCCATCTCCCAAAGACTACTACTGGAAAGATCTCAGTCACTGAGCTCCCTAGGACTAGGTAAGTCTTTCCTACCTTCTTCCCTTCCCCCACTCTGTTTTCCACCTATTTCTCTGAGGATTATAATTAATTAACACAAAGATTGCCTCAGAAAAGAGTGTGCCAATGATTGCTCTACTGTTCCACTTACCTTGTCATTTCCTGGTATCTGAGCTAAGGACCTTTCTCACAGACACCAAGATCATCCAAAGTAGACAAGGTTCAAGTGGTTTCCAAAACTCTTCAGTAGTGAAGTTTCAGTCACTCTATTCGATAGGGAAGGAGACTTCTTGTAGGTGCAGGACCTTTTCTATTCTCTGTAGCCCTTTTCTTGTTTGGCAATCATTTACACCTATTTGTCAGGATGGCTTTGTCGATCACCATACAAAAGGCCCTTTTGCTAAGGGTTGATCTGGTAGTTGAAATGAGTTAAATTTTAACATGGAGCTCATTTCTATGATCATATTCTACACACTGTTTCCCCTCCCTCCTAATATATGTTTCAAGGTCTTAGGGACCTCAATCAGAGATGGTTTAATAATCTTCCAGAGTAAAAAAAAATGGGTCACCAGTACCACCATTTAGTTAATTCCAAGGCATCTCCTCCTTCTAGAACAGTTGTTAGGTCATAAATGAGCGAAATACAGGATGCTTACATTATTCATGAGTCCCCAGGACCATAATCCTGCTGGGCAAAGATTTTAAGCAGCAGGTCCCTCAGCAGACTGTGTCTCACACAGGAGGCAGAATAAAAGGCAAGGTTAGAAGCCTATAAGATGGGTAAACAAACCCATACATTTGCTATGAAAAAGAGAGAGAGAAAAGAAATATTGATTATGTGGCATTGAAGTGCCTGGGGCTTGAACAGACATTCAAAATTGGACACATTGTTCAAGATCAATAATAGGTTTTATGATTCCAACCTAAAAAAGTCCCACTGCCATGTAATTTAAAAGCAGACAGCTCCTAGTATATCTCAGGAACATCTGGTAAGCTTTCCTTATGCACCTCTGACACATCTGTTCAGTTCTCAGTTCACTTCCTTTTTGCCAGAAGACAGTAGAGAAATGAAAAGATGGGAAGGGGGAGGTGGAGATTCTGGAATCAGCTATCTCTGATACCACTGCCTTAAATGACAGTATTGTGGAGAATGCTGAATGAGTACATTTGGAAGGCTGTCAGGGAGAGGATGATATTTGAAAAAGGGGATAAAAAACAGGGAGATGGTGATCCTGGGTCTTAAAAAGGAAAGATATTTGAGAACAGGAACAATATCCAATCAGCTATCTATTTAATGAATGCCTTGTTTGGCGAGAAGAAACATGGGCAAAGCAGTGGGAAATGGTCAAAAGATGGATTGATTTATACCTGAGTTCAAACTCCAACTCTATCTAGTGTGAGTTTAGGCAAATCACTGAATGTTTTTTATAATAGATGTTCCCCTTCTGTAAAATGAGTTGGTTGTATTCAGTAATCTCTAAGATCTTTCTAGCTCTGAATCCTATCATCCTATCAGATGACCTTTGGAGGGTCAATGAAAGCAAAGAAGTTGGTTTTCTTTTCACATAAATCAGCAAGCAGCCTGAGAAAGTGGTGTAGTTCCCATTAGACTTTGGAGGCTGTCCCAATATATATTCTGATTTCTAGCAAATAAAAATCAATCGAATGGAACCAGGATGGGCTTTGATTTTCTCCTCTTTCTTCCCCTCCCCCTCTAACCCTAAAGTATCTGAAAATAAAAGTTCTGGTAAAAACTTGTCAGTGAACACAGACCTGTTGATTCCCACCACAGTACTCCCAGCTAAACCTTATCTCTTTACCCTTCAGATTTCCCATCATGACTCTGTAGTAGGATAAGTTTCAGGTTTTCCAAGGCAGGCTGGTCCCTGTTATTCCTCCAAAGTGAAACTCTCTCCTTTTCTATATTTACTTTATTTATGAGTGCATGTGCATTTATTTGACGGAGTTTGTACAGAGTCCTTCCTTTAATTTTGGGGCAGGATAAAACAGCTAATCTGTTTTGACATGCTATCTAAATGGCACTCGGATCAGTATACGGAAGAACTCATCCATAAGTCATTTCTTTTATACACATGTACTGGGGTGTCCAAGAAAAAGAGTTATATTGGCTGCAAGAGTTTGAATAATAATGGTCATTAATATGGCGAATTGAGGTTCACCACATTCATTCCACATATCAAATCCTCTTTCAATGAGATCAGTTCCATCAGCTGTCAGATTCTATTAAATATATCCCCCAGACCTACTGACCAGCTGACAGTAGAGAAACTCAAAACCATACACCCACTATTAGCATTATAAAATGTGAAATCAGCTGGAAGGAATGATAACAGAACTGAAAACAGAGGAGATGAAAATCTGTAATGCTCTTGTGTCCTCCTAAATAGAAGCTCGAAGAGTTAAAACACCCCCATAAAATACCGAGGTGAAAAACAAAGCTTGTCACATTGTTTTCTTCATAACATATAATGGTTCTTTTACCTTTTGTTAATCCAAGATTTGCATAAATGTTTCATGAGGTTAATACAATGCATAAACCAAACCGTTTATTAGGCAACATCTGTGCTGTTTTCTCAGATAATGCAGTGTGGCTTCCAAGTCACTGAAATATAACCTATCGTAAGGTTGGGGTTGTTAAGATACTTGTTGTGCAGGGGCTGTGATCATATTTTGAATTTTTAGCAGATGTTACTGTCTTAGCAGAGAATTCCTGAATGAGACAGGCATGGATGCCAGCTCGCTCCCTGGAAGCAGGCTGGAATGGGTTACCTCTTGTGACAAATGAAGGAGACCTTTTTCAGGTCCATTTGGGACTCATTCCTAATCCAGAAGTTCATTTTCCTTATAGACAGCAAAGTAAACTGTTTACAAATGTACAATATTCTTTGTGGTCTTTTGTGTGCCCACCCATCCTATCTTTTTCATCTTGAAACTTAAGAGAGTTCAAGTTCATTTGCTGTGGAACCCACTTATTATTGGGGACTTGGGGGAATTGAAGCCATATTTATGGCCTACAGTGGAGAAAAGGATGAGACACCCAGCCCCATATTCTGTGAAACTCCAATTTTATTATGATATTGACTCCATATGGGACTCTTTAAGGCAAAAAAAAAGTTATGAGACCAATAATTTTTAATGAAAGTTGGCTTAGCTCGGAAGCAGGTCAGAAAGATAAAACAGCAGCTCTTGCTCGATCTGGAACCACGGGGTTTTCTTTTTCCTGGCAGGGATAAAAGCAAACGTAGTTTCAATTAGAGAGAAGACCTTAATGGAGATATGGTTTATATTATTGATTCTGGGCAAGCAGAGATTTGGGCATTGTCTGCCTCACCACATGTCACTGAGTGAGTGCGGGAGTGAGTGCTCTTTGCTTCCTAAGTGGCATTTTCCTCCATCTTGAGTGTGCAAACCCACCTGAACAAGCTTTCTTGGGTTAGATATTGACATAAACTTGCTGAGCAATTTCTGTTGCAAATTATCATCATTATAATACCTTAGGGTTGGTGGTAGGGGCATAGTGAATCCAGATAAAATATATAGTATTAGTCCCTTACTAGAGCATAATATATGACTTGCTGAAGTGCTTTCCTGGAGAGCATCTCCTTTGAGCTGAATAAAAGCTCCATGAATTAAGTCAGACAGGTGATGTTACTGTTCATTGACAGATGAGAAAACTGAGGCACAGGACAGTTAAGTAAAATGTCTAAACTGAAAGCATGCATTACAGACAGAAACTGCGCAGGAATTCAGATATGAGTTTGATGCTCATACCTGAATTTCAAGTCATGTTTATTTTGTCTGTATTTCATGATTCTCTGTCTCCAAAATTTTGCTTCTTAAATTCTTTATGAATGCATATATTTATATATATTTACTTATATAAATATATTTAATATATTAAAATATGTAATAATGTTTATAATAAAGTTCACATTTGTATATATTTATTTACTTTATAGATACACATATTTATTTATTTTATAAGTAAAACTATTTACTTACTTTGGATATATATATTTTATTTTGTAAATATACAAATTTATTTGTGATTTCTCATAGCTCTTCTCCTCCCCAATCAAATGGCTGTTTATTTCTTGTGTACATAATTTTGTGCCCTATTTGTTTAATTACATATTATCTGCTCAATAGAACATTCTTTGAAGGAAAGGGGATACTTTATTTTTTGATTTTTTATCCCTAACACCTAGCTTATGGTAGGCATATAATATCTGTTAATTGACTGATTGGTTGACTGATTGATTTATATGAGTGTTTTTCCTGCTACTATTGTTATATCTTAATTTGTATATTTGGAGATTCCACATATTAAAATGAATCAAGAAAGACTGAAAAAAATGGCAATTATAGGCTCCAAATGGTTTAATCATAGGATCCAAATTAGAAGAGACCTTGAAGATCAGTACCTGTTCCTTGCCTTATAATTTTACCTAAACTCCCTTGATAAGAAGAGAAGCTAGCCTATCTTTTGAAAAAAGATCATCTCTAGATACATAAATTCAATGATCTACTTGGTCTACTTGTTAAAAGTGCCTAACAACGCAGTCTTTCAGGACACCTTCAGTTAAATCTTTCATGTCCTTCAAATAACATTCCATCTGACACATCCTCTCCTGTTCCATTCTCTGTAGAGTTGGAGAACAAAGGTCTTAGTCCATGTTTGCCTTAAAACAAACTTGTGTATATTTTAATGGAGGGGTGAAAAATGAAGAGATTGGGGGCAAGTGGTCAACAACATTTCTTGGAATCATAGGCAAAGGATGTCTAGCATCTGCCTACAGGAAGCTCCCATTCTGTGGCTCAGTTTCATTTTTGTCTATTCAAACTCTGACCTAAGCTTCCTTTCCTTCTTCATGAATATTAGGGAGCTTCTATACTCAAGAAAGGCAGGCATTTATCAGAGAAGGAAGATGATGATTCACATGCTTGAAATTCAGTTCATTTCTGAGTCTGAGCAGCAATTCTGCCATACAAACACTATACTCCCTCATGCTATTTGCAGAGTCCAAGTGGTAAATCATCATTTTGAAAGAAATGTGCTCAATCTGGGAAGAAAAAGACTTATAATTATGTTGTTTATAATGAATTCTGAAGGAAACAAAGAATTTAAGAAGCAAAACTCTGGAGACAGCCAGAGAGCCAAAACCTTTCTGATCATTTGAGCTGCTTCTAAGAAGATGCATAGCTGATCAAACATTTGTATTTATCATATGAGGCTGTCCTGGCTTCTGATAATTCAGCTAGGGAGCTCTGAAAACTCAGGAGCCCAGGCAAACACAGCTCTACTTTTATTAGATAAATTACACACTCCTCTCTACCTCTCCTGGCATCAATAATATCAACTTTTGGACAAATTGTTCTCTCTGGGGTATGGGTTCTGAGGCACAGGACTAATCTTCATCCTTTGAAGTGCCTAGAGGATTAAAGGCATATGTCAATAAGTGGGGCCTCTGACCTTTCCTGGAAAGGGGTAGCTGAGGGTACCATTGTGGTTTCTCTGGAGCAGCAGAGGATGGCAAGTTAAAACAAGATGACAAAAATCTATGGAGTTCATGGGCATCCACTTATCCCTTCTATGTGGGACAAGTGCAGGTCCTGTCAGATATCAGAGAGTGCAAAGTTATTATTCGAAAATACTGGAGGCATAAGATGTTATAATTCAGCTCTTGTTGCTAAAATACTGAGCAATAACATCTTTTATATAGAGACTCTCAATTAATTATTTGATTTTTGATTTCTAAGAATGAAAAGGAAAGAGATATGACAATTTGTACTGAAATGTCTGTGTATTGTTTGTTTACATGAAAATATTTCAGTGAAGGATATAGGATGATATGGAATCACAGTTTAATTCTTCAAAATGATTATTCAAAATTGATTTTTTGTCATAAGTATTTATAACAAAGAAAGAAAGATTGGCAGGTAGATACTCTATGCGGAAGCATAGTGAAAGGGATAGCAGAGGCTATCCAGTCTAACCCTTTTTTGTTTTAGATGAGGAAACTGAGGCTTAAGGAAGTGCCTCTTCCTAGAACACCCAGGTTAGTAAATATGAGAGGAAGAATTTGAATCTTAATGCTTTCCATTAAATCATCCTGTCTGCCTATCTATGTTTTTCCTTTTCCTGTATGTATTTGTGATAGCTAACATAGTCTGATTGCAATATAATAGTTCTCCAACAAGTGTCATGCCCAAACATTTGAGTATTCTACCCCAAAATGGAAGCGTTTAGCACCCTAATTTATTAATTCTGAAATTTTTAAAAATGAATTTAGCAAAAATGGGAGCAATTTCTTTATATCAATCAAAGAATGTATGGGTAAAGGGAAAGTTATGATAAGGAGAGGGAATAAATTGAAGTTTCTCATACCTGGAATGCAGAGTATTTCAGATCATTGCATTTAGAACTGGAAGGAACCTTAAGAAAAATCTAATTTAATACCTTCTACTTACAAATGAAGACTCTAAGGTCCCCAAAAGGAAAATGACTTGTCTAAGGTCATATAGGGAATAAGTAGAAGAAACAAGATTTGAACCTAAATTCTCTGACTCCAGTGTCTTGGTTCCTGTTACTAACTCACACTGTCTCCCAGAAAAATGACACCAAGAAACCAAGAATAGGCCCCATGAATCCAAATTAGCCACATAATAAGCCTGCATAGTAGCAATAGGCAGATACAACTGTTGAGGTTTCCCAGATGGGATTCTCTGTGCCTCTCACAAAGGTACAGGGCTAGTTGATCCTCCTTAAAGTACCTGTATTGTCTAGTTTGGGAAGATTGAAAACATATTTGATTTCACTGGGGCTTAAGGGGTTGGGGTGAGGAAGGATAACATGTTTTTGCTATCTTCCTGTAACCCTACTCCTGACCATAGAGAAGAGAAAGGACTCTATAAGATGAGAGGGGGAAGACTGACATTAAGGAGATTTAAATATGCAGAGAAATAAGACTGATTTTCAACTTTTCAGGCCCTGGGAGAGTTCCAAGAATGTGTCTTGTCTATTTCCATTGGTGACTTTATGCAGAGAAATCAGCACAATCCTGGATACTCCAACATACCTTGTCTAAAGGTGGAACTCTCAGTGTGGAAATAAGGTCTATGCCCTAACCAAACTGTAAAATTGGTGAAGTTGGTCTTCAAGAGTCCCCTTCTTCTGTTATCTCCTTTGTCCCCATTGGTGATGATCCCCAGCCCATTCCTCTTCCCTGTAATCCTTTTCCAGATATATTGTTCAACCTTGTTAATGTCCTTAAAACATGGCACCCAAAATTGTACATCTGGGTATTAAGTCATTCTCTAACCAAGAAATATGGCAACTTTCTGGCAAAAACTGTAACTTTTATTAATCTAACCCATGCTATCTAGACCTTATTTGATACTATCTTACCTTTCCTACCTATCTGTAACATTTAATTTTGCTTCTTTCTTCTGTGATTTCAGTGGTATGGCTGCATATCAGACACTTGTGACCTCTAGGAATTATCTGAGTTACAGAGAGACTATGAATGAACCATGGTCACACAACCAGCATATGTCAGAGACAAGGCTGAAATTGGGGCCTTTTTTAACTCCAAGACTAACCTTCTATCTACCAGTCACATTGTTTTGATTAGCACTTTGCTTGGGGTACCATGTTCTAGTTTCTGGGGGTAAGGTCCATGTCTCCTCTACTACTGTTTCTTACATAATACCTAGCAAAGTGTTCTCAGTGAATGCTTGATTCCAAACCTTAGTACTGCCATAGATGTTAACACCTCTGTTATCTAAGGAACTCCAAGCATCAGTTATCTAGATGGTAAACAGCTTTTAAACAAGTTTAAGATAGCAGGGGAGCAGGGAGGAATTACTGACATTATCTTCCAGCACTTTAGATAATTGGATCTTTCTATGCTGCTGTCTATAATCCCAAGGTTTAAAGTAAGATTTAAATAAATGTTAGATTCACAGATGACAATCATCATGCTTTGAGTTCCTAATTCAACCATTTCAGCTGAGACTGAATGGGATCCCCAAAACCTGTTCTAAAAAATATTTTAAAGACTTAAAAAATCATAGGGAAAAGAATTAAATCCAATAACTTCAGTCTTTCTTCTCTCATTTCTGGATATGTTTTACAACTAATAGACCAATCCATTCAAATATTCCACTTTGGTGATGATTTTTTTTTATTTGTTTTGTTTTGTTAGTTTTTTTTGTTTTATTTTGTGTTTGCTAAAAGTAAATGAGATAAACAAGTGTACAATAGGCCTTTTGTTACAGGCCTCAGCTGGGCTGTGACTTTTCAATGATAAGGATAAGCTAGTCCTCTTCTTCCAGTGCTTTTATGAAAGAAAACCACTGGAGAAATATGTGCCATATTTCATATATGTGTGATATATACTTAATATATATATATATATATTATATACTTAATATATATCACACGCTAATATATCTGTGATACATATATACAGGGAGAGACAGAGAGACAGAGACAGAGATATAGAGAGACAGAGAAAGACTGACCAATTGAGAGATTCAGAGATAGAGACAGAGACAGAGAGAGAGAAAAAAAAAAAAAGAAGGAGAGAGGGGAGAGAGATGTACACACATTGAGAGGGAGAAAGAGAGAGAGGCGGAGGGAGACATATACACACGCAAAGAGTAGATGATTGGAGCTGCGGGATTTTTTTTTTAACTTTTTCTCTGATATTTGATTGAAGCTTATTATTGTATTGCTTTGGGGTTTTAAAATAGAATTCTTCTGAAATATCTTTTCCTTGTTCTTTATATATGGTTCTTCATTCCATGTTCCTTACCATCTACATTCATTCATAAATGACTATACTATTTGACTGAAAAGGTTAACACACCCCTCTGAAAGATGTTTCACATACCCAGAGGCAGCTAAATAGAACATTGGATTGAGCTCTGGACCTAATGCCAAGAAGACCTGAGTCAAATTCAGTTTTATACATATTCTAGCTGTGTGACTCTGAGAAAGTTACTTGACCTTTGCTTGCCCCAGTTTCCTCAGTTATGGAATGGGGTATGCCTACATCATAGGGCTGTTGTGATGATCAAATCAGATATTTGTGAAATGCTTATCCCTACATATCTGGCACATAGTAGACATGATATAAATCCTTTCCCTTTCTCTGTTGAAATCCTGCCTGTAAGCTCTTAGAAGGCAGAGGCTATTCCATTTGGGGCCTTTGGATCCCTATTACCTATCCTAAGGGCTAACACAGTGCAGCCATTTAATAAATGCTTGTTGGTATATTGAATCTTGTTCTTTAGATCAGAAGTCATCTCCTCCACTGTTTCCTAGTCTAAAATAGGTTCGATCTCCTAACTATGTGAAAGTTCTTAATACAACACAATTCAAGTTACATTTTTTGAGAAGGGCAGCAACTTGAAGAAGACAGAGAGCAAGTCTCAAAGTCAGGAGGACTTGTGTAAGTCTTCTTTTAGCTTGTATGATCCTGGACAAGTTGCTTCCTCTCTGTGTTCTAGGCAACTCTCAAAGACTAATATAAGTTGCAAAGTAGGTGACAAACTGTATGGATAAAGGGACTTTCTTCATCTGAGAGTTTCCAGATATCAGTTTTCACTGCACATCCAGTCCTTATCCCCTAGCTGGATATTTGTTAATCACCTATTATGATTAGCACCTACTATGTGGTGCTATTTGTCATCAAGAAGCTTATAATTTTCCCCATGGGTGGAAGGGGGAGAAGGAGTGGTGGATAAAATTGACAAATACCCAAATAAGTCCAATATAAAGTAGATAGGCTGTGATGGGCTGAAGGAGCAACCAAGACAATTCTACCGAGAGAGAGAGAGAGAGAGAGAGAGAGAGAGAGAGAGAGAGAGAGAGAAGTACTGGGGAAGAGACAGTACCCAAGCTGGTTTTGAAGAAAGACATAGGTTTCAGTAATCTCTAATCATGGAGACTGTTTTGCAAAAAGTCTGAGTTATTATTTTCAAACAATCTTATGGAAAAGGAAAGGAAAAGGAAAAGGAAAGAGAAGAGAAAAGAAGGAAAGTGAAGGTAAGGGAAGTGAAGAGAAGGGAAGGGAAGGGAATTCTGAGCTAAGTTTAAAGATCTTAACCTCTTTGTTGGGGAAGCACAACTTTTAGTATGCCTTATATTTGGAAGGGAAAGCTGTGGCCCATGCATGAAACCCCACTTAAACATTTATCACCACCAAACTAATGTGCTCTTCCCAACATGATAGATTTCACTTTGGGGCTGCTGACTTTGCCTTGCTAATTGCCTGACAGCATTTTCTTTGTTAAGCTTCAATTGTGATCATCACACTTTTGTTGAACCGACAGTAGAAATATTCAGGAGCAGACGACCTGAATACATCCAGAAGCAGAATTATCCTCATCTTTCATAATGAGAGCATTTGGGGTATTACTCAGGACACGTGCATATCGTCATTGTCAGGAGCCCCCAAAGCATTCCAGGCCCTGAAAGCATTGTCTGACAAAGCATTTTTTGCCCTGCAAAGCATGGTCCATGGGGGAGGCAATCATAAAGATGGAACTTTATATTGGAGAACCACTTGAAACTCAATGACTCAGCTCTGGTGGACTAAAGGAAAGAGCAGGGAGGGAGAGGGGTTAAAAGTTGGTCCACCTCTACTGGAAAACAATGTCTGGGGCTTGCAGGCAGATAGCCAACCAGCAGCAGACCCCTCACCCAAGCAATGAGTAAGGTTTGCTATTCCAGGAGCCTGGTTGTAAGATGACACTTGGGGCTGTTTGGATGGGATCGATAGGATTGAACACACACTGGGTTTTGTGAGTGGTAAGGGGAGAAGCTGTGCAATAACCAGGGAGCAGCAGATTGGTTTTCAGGGACAGGGACAGGTGGGGTGGGTAATAGAGGAAGACTTGCCCTATGTTATGGAGCCCCACCCATCCATCACACTCTTCACTAACAGTTAAGAGAAAACTCTTATTAATCCTCAAATTAAATACTGTCAGGGTCACATACCACAAGATGACTGAGCCCAGTCCCGCTCGTCTAAACAAGAACAGGCCACTCATTGTTAGGGAGCAACAAGGTGTAGCTACTTCAAAATGGGGGATTCAGGATAAGCTCAGTTGTGGGATTTTTAATGTATAGAAACTGTATCTCCTATGTTAGTCCCGGCCAAAGGGTGGGGGTGGGAAGTTGAAGTGCAGTAACAGATTCTGGAGCTGAAAGAAGAGTAATCAGGTTAATTTTAATTGCTTACAAGCCTGCTTTCCAAAACATGATACTGAGGATACTTTTTATCTTGGGAACAGTCATCATAGAAAATTCCAAAGAAACCTTCAGGATGTTGGGTGGATTCTTCTCTAGATGAATTGATCTTCAAGGAATTTTCTTCTATACCTAAACTTCTACATCTAAATCTTCATACTTCTAAGTCCTAAGCACTTTTGGATTTTAAAGGAAGATCTCACAAAAGGCAATTTTGAGGATTGTGAGCATGGGCACATAAATGTGCCTTTGAGAATAATCTGTCTTTTTGGTATATTTCTGTACAACTGCTCCCATGTGGGATGTAGTCACAGTTACTGAGGATGCAGAAAATAAAGTCCTTACCTCCAAAGTCTTTGGTACTGTCAAATGATTCAACACGAGAAACTGATATGATTAACATCAGTGCTATTCATAGTAATATTAAATTACTTGTGATAATAATATTAATATTAATATATTAGTAATAATCATATTTTAAAAGATGTATTACTTTCTCTTTTGCTGCTGAAGCCTAAAGACCATGGGAACTTTCCATCTCACTTGAGCCTCCCTCATTAGAATGTAAGTTTCTTGAGAGCAGGGACTGTTTTTGTTTTTCTGTTTGTCTCCCCAGTGCTTTGTATGTAATACTTACTGTGAGCTTATCTAGGTGTAAAAATGGATAGAATAAGTACAAGGGTTCAAGGTAAGAAGACCCTGTCTTGAATAATACCTCAGATGCTCTCATTATGAAAGTTGAAGCTAATTCTGTTTCTAGATAAATTCATGTCGTCTGCTCCTGAATATTTCTACTATCAGTTCAACATAAGTGTGATGATCACAATTGATAACAATTTCAATTAGATAATATTTGTGAAATGCTTAACACATAGTTAACTATTATTCCTTTCCCTTTTTCTTTTATTCATTTACAAACTTGACTGACCCTGAAAATTTGTTTGTGGGCTTCCATCTTTGGGATAGGCTCCATCTAATTTGAATATGACAAGGTGGAAACCTTGAACAATTCATTTTTTGAGATACATTTTCTGCCAAAGTCACTCATCTCTTCAAAGTTACATGGAGATTAAACCAACATTCTTTTTATAAAACCCTGTCAGAGTCTATGAGCATTCTTTGCTCCCTTATGACCATTCATTAAACTCTCCCATTTCTAGGTCAAAACTCCACCAAGCAATTGGATAAAGTCCTATAGACTGAAACAGGTCCTTGGCCTTTTCAGAGCTCCTCCTAGGAGGAAGCCAAAGCCACCCCTGATTCCTGAATGTCTAGATAGCCTGGTCTAAGAAGTGTAACGTTTTCTCTTATCTCATAAAAGATCTTAGTCCTAATAGCCATTATCTCAGTTCCTTCTTTGGCTAGACTCATGCTGACATGAATACTTCCTAAACCTATTGTAACAGAGCAAAAAAATGATATTTTGTAGGAAGTTACAGAAGTTACTCTTGAATGATTCCATTTTTCCAATATGTATGAGAAGACTGAGATTTAGGCAAAGGTGAACCAAGTAAGAAAGAAAGGCTTTAGCTTTCCCTCCTAGCAATCTATGACATTCTTCCATTCTGACTCAACCAATCAGTTTTGTCTCTACAAGGATCTGGGAAGTGAATATGAATAAATTACTCAAGTGTGGACACAGAGAAATGAGTCTTACTACATGATGAAGTCTCATGTCATTGTGAGTAACACATGACATGATAATTGAGTTTTACTTCTACAACGTAGCCAGTCCTGGTCAATCTAACCCTTAATCTTAATGGGCTGACTTATGGTTATGTGAACATGGTTATGTAACTAGGAAAAAAGCTTCACAGGCCAGTTCCATGGTCCAACGCTTCCTGCCTTTCATATGAGTTTAGAATGAATTCCTGGTGAGGCTTCTAGCTCCTTTCAGTGTTTGTCAGTGGATCCAATCCTACCTCCAACCCCTACTCCACAATTCCCAATTCTAGTGTTGTCCCTTTCTGACTTTAGGGGTTTCTTCCAAGGGATTCTAACTTTTGCTAGCTACATAATAGACATGAATTCTGATTTTCAATTTGTGAATGAAAGTTTTTTGATTTAACATTCTGAGGGAAGAGCCCAATGATTTACACTAATGAACTCTCCTCAAAATATATACTTCCAAGATATTTCAGCATCTCTTACATCGCATTCAAAATGTCATATATTAGGTAAGGCATTTGATCCATTGGAATATTTAGAAAAATTTCAGAGTTGAAAGGGATCTCAAGCAGATCCAATCATACCCCTACCTGAGTAGGAATCTATAAACTAGCTGATAAGAGGACTTTCACTTTTTGTTTAAAGATCTTAAGTGAAATGGAATCTACTGCCTCTCTAGGCAGCCCATTATGTTAGGGGACAGTTCCAATTCTTAAGAATATTTATTGTTTTTTGTTCTTGTTGTTTTGCTTTTTGATATCAAGCTAAATTTTAATAACTTTTCCTCATTGTCCACAATTCTGCTCTCTGAGACCAAGTAGAACAATCAAAAATAACAATAATAAATAAAGATGAATAATAATAACAACAATTAATAAGTAGTATATAGTGTCTGTCTAAAGTTTGAAAAGCTCTTTTTTGTTGTTGTTCAAGCATTTTTTCTACTGCTATCTGACTCTGTGACCACAATTTGAGGTTTTCTAAGCAGAGATATTAGAGAGGTTTGCCATTTCCTTCTCCAGCTCATTTTACAAATGAGGATACTGAGGCAAGCAGGAGTAAGTGACTTGCCTAGAGTCACACAGCTAGTAAGTATCTGAAGCTGGATTTGAGAAACAAATTATTATTTTATCCTCACAACAACTCTGAGATGTAGATGCTTTTATTATTCTCATTTTAGAAATAAGGAAACTGAAGCATGATGTATAAAGTGACTTGCCCAGAATTTCACATAGCTAGTAACTGAGACTGAATTTGAATTCAGATGCTCTCGATTTCAGATCCAATGCTCTGTCCATTGCACCATCTAAAACAAGCCCAATCTGTGATCCACATGGCAATCCTTCAAATACTTGAAAATAAATATTTGAAGAAAGGTTAGGATGTCTACAATTGGGTAAATAGCATATTTCCTTCCTGGAGAGGGTGAAACATTTCCCACTTTGAGAACAAAAGGTCAGATAACCCCACTGTAGTTCACTCTGACCAGACTACTTCTAGATTTTTGTGCTCAGTTCTTCGTATCATATTTTAGGAAGAATATTGATCAACTGGAGCTCACTCAGGGAAAGATAAGCAGGCTGTTGAGAAGATGCTATGGAAGCATGACATAGGAGACTCAGTTGAAAGAACAAAGGATATTTAATCTGGATAAGTGATGACTCAAGGGGAGACATAATTGATGTCTTTTAATATTTGAAGGGATTTCATGTGAAAGAAATTAAATTTGTTTTCTTTTCCCCCAGAAAGCCATTCTAGGAACCAATGAGTGGAAGCTGCAGAGACAATGATTAGACATAAAGAATGAGAAAGAAATTAGACATAAAGAACGAGAAAGAAATTAGACAGATTTGTGGAGGAGGAAGAAATTTGTGACTAAAGATGAACTAGAGACCATTATTGATCACAAAATAGAAAATTTTGATTACATCAAATTAAAAAGCTTCTGTACAAAGAAAACTAATGTAAACAAGATTAGAAGGGAAGCAACAAACTGGGAAAACATCTTCACAGTTAAAGGTTCTGATAAAGGCCTCATTTCCAAAATATATAGAGAACTGACTCTAATTTATAAGAAACCAAGCCATTCTCCAATTGACAAATGGTCAAAGGATATGAACAGACAATTTTCAGATGATGAAATTGAAATTATTACCACTCATATGAAAGAGTGTTCCAAATCATTATTAATCAGAGAAATGCAAATTAAGACAACTCTGAGATACCACTACACACCTGTCAGATTGTTTAAGATGACAGGAAAAAATAATGATGAGTGTTGGAGGGGATGCGGGAAAACTGGGACACTGATACATTGTTGGTGGAGTTGTGAACAAATCCAATCATTCTGGAGAGCAATCTGGAATTATGCCCCAAAAGTTATCAAACTGTGCATACTCTTTGAGCCAGCAGTGTTTCTACTGGGCTTATACCCCAAGGAGATACTAAAGAAAGGAAAGGGACCTGTATGTGCACGAATGTTTGTGGCAGCCCTGTTTGTAGTGGCTAGAAACTGGAAAATGAATGGATGCCCATCAATTGGAGAATGGTTGGGTAAATTGCGGTATATGAATGTTATGGAATATTATTGTTCTGTAAGAAATGACCAGCAGGATGAATACAGAGAGGCTTAGAGAGACTTACATGAACTGATGCTAAGTGAAATGAGCAGAACCAAGAGATCATTATATACGTCAACAACGATACTGTATGAAGATGTAATCTGATGGAAGTGGATTTCTTTGACAAAGAGACCTAATTCAGTTTCAATTGATCAATGATGGACAGAAGCAGCTACACCCAAAGAAAAAACACTGGGAAATGAATGTAAACTGTTTGCATTTTTGTTTTTCTTCCCGGGTTATTTTTACCTTCTGAATCCAATTCTCCCTGTGCAACAAGAAAACTGTTTGGATCTGCACACATACATTGTATCTAGGATATACTAGGACATATTCAACATATATAGGACTGCTTGCCATCTAGGGGAGGGGGTGGAGGGTGGGAGGGAAAAATCGGAACAGAAGTGAGTGCAAGGGATAATGTTGTAAAAAAAATTGCCCTGGCATGGATTCTGTCAATAAAAAAGTTACTATAATAAAAAAAAATAAAAAAAAGAAAGAAATTAAATTTGTTTTCTTTTTCCCCAGAAAGCCATTCTAGGAACCAATGAGTGGAAGCTGCAGAGACAATGATGGTAACTGGAAGACTTTACTAATGGAGCTGTCCAAAAGCTGAATGGAATGATTCAGAAAGTGTAGTGAGCTCCTTTAGTGCTATACCATGTATTTGCTAGGGGTATTATAAAAGAGATTCATGCTCCAAATTGATGGAATTATATGATAGTTGAGATCCCTTCCACTTGAAGAGTTCTTTAAGTCCTTTTCACTCAAGGCCTGAGTCCCATAACTTCCACCAAAGGTTATTTTAGGGTGAAATTTAGACATAAAAGACCTAGAAAACTTACTTCCCAATTTCATATTTAAGAAGAATTTTAGGACCAAGAGGCTAATAACACTAATCTAATAGACCTCAAAGCCCTATACAGAGGAAATGGAGGATACATTAAGACCAGGGCAGTTGTTCCCTATCAAGATTAGGTCAGATGACCTGTTAGTCATTCTTCCACATCTTCATGATTCAGAAGAAAGAGCAATGGATTTGGAGCCAATGAATAAATATTTAATAAGTGACAATTATGTGCTAGACATCTAAATGCTGAGGATACAAAAACAGTTTCTGCCCTCATGAAGCTTAAAATTGAATGGAAGATCTTACAATCTAATGGTCAGAGGGCCTGGGTCTAAACACTATCTCTATACCCACGATCTGTATGACTTTTGGTTTTCTTATGTATGAAAAGAAGCAGTTAAATGAGAAGGCCTCTGAAGTCCCCTTCAATTGCAAATTTCCAAACCCACGAAGTGATGTTCACTGAAAATCTCAGAGAGTATAGTGAAAATGGTACTGGAATTAGAATCAGAGGATCTGGGTTCAAAATTTGGGTTCTTCTACTAACTACCCATTTGAACTTACAAGTTATTTCTTCTTTGTGGGTCTCAATTTTCTCAAGTATAAATGAATGGGTGGGACTACATGATCTACAAAGTCCTTTTTAGTTCTCCATCTAAGATCCTATGGCCCTGACCCTTCACATAACTTTAAATAAGTCTCATTCTAAGTGACTAGAACTTCAGAGTAAGACATTTACACAGTATGCATTATTCTGAATAGTAGCTATCTGTGTTTGCCTTTTATCCCATTATTATATTGAGAATGAGACATAAGACATTTGTCTTTTATAATCTAAATGAGAATCAGACACTTGCCTTATAAAAGCTTTGCATATATCCCTTCGAGTGTTAATTTTTTTTAATATAGAAGGTGTTTAATTAGCATAGAATAAATGAAAGTTCACTCGAAATCACTCTGGCCCAATTCTCTTGACCATTAATAATAATTAATAGATCATATTTACATAGTACCTCAAGGCTAATAACTTCCCCCGATTTAATATTTCCTAATTGGCATAGCTTCTCAGCTGTCTATTGCCTAATGTTTTTCTATTAATTCATATCTAGTCAGACTTTGTATCCTGACCTGATTATATCATTACCCTATAATCTTTGTCATGCTTACATTTTACAGAGAATTAAAAATTGCCTCACCTGTATAAGTTTTTCATCCTTCTCCCAAGATATCTTAGTTTTCTTGCATTTGGGTCAGACATTAGATTTTTTTTTTGTTAGCCCTAAAAATAATGATGATAGAGTCAGTGA
Source organism: Sarcophilus harrisii (assembly GCF_902635505.1). Classification (NCBI taxonomy): domain Eukaryota; kingdom Metazoa; phylum Chordata; class Mammalia; order Dasyuromorphia; family Dasyuridae; genus Sarcophilus; species Sarcophilus harrisii. Next base: position 467,409,323 of record NC_045427.1, on the reverse strand, counting down.
TGATGACAATGGTTGAGGTTATGGTGATGATGTTGATAATAGTGGTTGTGGTGATGATGGTGGTGATACTTATAGGTGACATTTGTACTTTCCAAAGATTTTTCACATGTAACCCAGCATAATGAATGTAGGAAAAGCACTGGACTTTGAGTTAGACAATATGTATCCAAGTCCCATCTCTGATATTTACTGGTGGTACAACCGTAAGCAAGTCATTTTTAATCTCTTTGAGACTGTTTCCTTATCAATGAAATGAAAGTGATAATCCAACAATAGATTTAGCTCTCAGGTTGTTTTAGAGAATATCAAGACCAATCACCTTATTTTACAGATGAGGAAATGAAGGCCTACAATGACAATTAATCTGTCCAAATTCACATAGTAAGAATCAGAATTGGGATTTGAGTCCAAGTCCTCACATTTCAAATCCAGAACTCTAGGGTCCAAAACACAGAAGAAAGTATTGACATCAGAAAGCAGGGAAACTTATTTCTTTGAGAGGAAAACACACCACTTTCCTGATCTACTTTCCTTTATTGGTTGGGAGTCAAAAATGGTAGTATAAGAGAAAGCCTATGCTAAATGACCTCAGTTCAGGTCATTGACCATTAGCTCAGGATGAGGAAGATTTTGAAACTGGGTTCTCTGTCCATGGCAAAAAGATGCTGCTAGCTGAATGAGTGGCTGACGTGTATTTCACAAAGACTTCCAGGTGCCTGGTTTTCCCTCCTTCACCTTGGACAACTGCTCTTACCTTCTAACATTCACAGTTAGAAGCCCTGGGCTTCTCTCATTGGAAGATTGCATATACTTTTGGAACCTAGAAGGAGACTGGGGAAATGTTCAGAAACAGGAAACACAGTGTGTGTGTGTGTGTGTGTGTGTGACTGTTAGGAAATTCTAGAAAGTAAAATAAAGAATATGTTAAAATTGCTCTGTATCGTATTCCCAGGAAATATGGAGAATAGGGTCAGAGTTGATTTGGGATTGGAAAAAAACCATCATGTTTTTACCCATTGACTCCATTTAAGTCCCCAAGGGGTATTTTCAGGCAGCTACATTAGAACTTTAGAGGAAAATCCCTACAGAGAAAATGATGTTGGTAGATATTGTATCTCAGCACTTTTGCCCCCTTCCATATATACAGAGTAGAGTCAACTGTTTTTGGAACCAAGGAATAGGCACACGCTAAAAGATAATGGATCAGATAAGTAGTACAATAGATAGAACAACTAGATTGGAGTCAGGAAAACCTGAGTTCAAATCTTGCCTCAAATGCTGTCACCTTTCAAGATATAACAATAAATTGTTGAGAGATAAGAGGAAGGGGGGGCAGTAGAGCTAGACTAAGGTAGACTGTATAAAGAGGAATATGATGAAGAGTTGCCAAACTGGGGTTAATATTTGATTCTAGAATCAAATCATGGCTTTCTCTAGATAGATATTTTCCTTGGACTTTTTAAATGGAAACCCTAAACTATATATTGTTGGTTTGAGGAGTTTGCAGCTAAGCAGCATTTGATTACATAGAGAGTTTGTGGTCCGTCTCCTCTCATCTCTTTTCTCCTCTTGGTGCCATAGTACGTCATTATGGCAGAGCTCTTCTTGCCAGGCTTACAGGGCATATTTCAGATGCTGACACTTTGAAGTATGTGTTCTCTTAAGGCTTAACAATGTCAAGCTTCATAACACAAGAACTAGTTAGCTTACTTCCTACTTTAAATTGCTTGTAATTTGAAACATGCAAACATTTCCACTTTATCAAGCTCGGCTACTAAACATATTATTGCCACGACCTGCATGTTTTATAGCCTCTGTAGAGCTAGGGAGCTGAGCTTGATTAAAATAGACTGGGAAAAGGCTAACTCATTATGGAATCTTTAGAATGAAAGATCTCAGTTTATTCCAAGCTGAGACAACTGCTAGAAGGAGAGTTTTGGAGAAGCCACAGACATAGAGGCAGAGGCTTCATTAGTCTTGCCCAGGGCTAGTGAGATTTCTTCACTGGCATCAGAGAGGGTATTTCATTGTTGCGAGAACATTGCTTTGGCTGAGAAACATTTCCCATTCCATCCTCTGGCACACAGAGAAATGGCATGAAAGCCCCTGGAGCAGAGAAGCTGAATGAAGGAAAGCATGTGGAAGTACACTAGAAAGTAACCACAGAGATAGACAGGTCTGGATTTAAATCCTGCTTCTGAGATTCACAATGGAAGTGATTTTGGGTAAATCATTTTGTCCCTCTGAGCCTCAGTTTCCTCATCTGTAAAATAAGGGGTTTAGACTAGATGGTCTCTGAGGTTCTCCCAATTTTAAATCTGTAAATCTGTGACTTTAGGGGTGGGTTCACAGAGGCCATGTTTTCAAAATCCTGATCTGTAACAAACTTGCCAGAGAAAGAAAGTAAGGAGTGATTTTAAAAAAAATCTTTATAAAAGCATGGGGCTTTTAAAACTTCATTTGAGTTATAAAAGTTCAATTTATATACCTCTTTTGAGGTCTGCTGCAGTTTTTCATAACTGGGCACACACACAGCTGTATTTGTCTTTCCTGCGCAGTCAGCATGGTGTGATATTAAGGGATCTGAAGTCAGAAGATCAGTGATCAAATTCTGGTTCTATTTCCCAACCACCTGGACAGATGTTTACTTTGTCTAGACCTCAGTTTCCTTATCTGTAAAATGGGGAAGTTGTATTTATTGACTTCCACATCCCTCTTGATTTTTCCAGATCTTTGACGTCATGCTGGGCACTACATGAATAATATTAATAATAAGCACAATAATAATAATAATAATAAGCTCTTATATTTCTAGTGTACACTTCTAACTTTTCAGAGTATTTTCACTTGACCCTCACAATAAACACAGGAAGGTCAGTAGGGTGGGTTGTATTCTTTCCATTTGACAGATGGGGCTGAAGTCTGAAGAGAGGAAGCAATCCCCCTATCCTCTCCAAAAGCCATGCTCTTACTTAGTGGAATGATTGGAACTTGAATGCAACTCTTTTTGACTCCCAGTTCTGTGTTGTTTTTAAGAGACACATAAACTTCTTCTCAGAGTGTTTACTCAGAGTGTCCAAAGAGACAAATCATTTCTTGGAGAATCTTAGGGGTATGTATTATTTATTCCAGAGTGCCCATGATCACTCCATGGAGTTCTTGGTTCTTGGTAATCTTTGGAGACACTGAGGATCTCCTAGAGGAGATTCCAACCTACAAAGAGCAGTATTATGATGAGAACATTGATTTTGGAGTCGGAGACCTGAGTTCTAATCTCACCTCTGATACTTAACAACGGTGTGATCCTGAGTGAGTCATTTTCCCTCTGTTTCTTTATCTGCAAAATGAACTAGATATTTTCTCTAAGATCATCTAAATAAGAAGCTTCAGTGGTTTCCTCTTTCCTCCAGGATTCAATACAAATTACTCAAGCATTTAAAGTTTGGTACTATCTGATCCTCCACCTATCTTCTTAGCCTTACTTTGCATCATTTTCAATCATACTTTTTTTTAAAGTTATATCGGTCTACTTGGTAAACCCAATATGTTGGGCTTCTTCTCCAGATTCCATATCTTTTTTTCTGGCAAGATAATTGAGATGAAGTGACTTGTCCAAGGTCACACTGCTAGTAAGTGTTAAGTGTCTGAAGTCAAATTTGAACTAAGGTCCTCCTGACTCCAGGCTCAGTTCTTTATTCACCATGCCATCTAACTCTCCCTCTCCGTGCCTTTTTACAAGAAATTTTGCATCCCTGAAATGCTCCTCTAGTCACCTCTCCCCAGGGATACATTGGTAAATGTTTGACAACTGGCTTTCTGAAAATAAAAAAAAAAAAAACATAGACTTTTAAATTGAATTTGCATCATTAACATCTTCTCCATCTTTTTCACAAATCTAGATAACCAATAAAACAATTTAAACCCTGATTTTTATTATTTACCAATTTTCAAGATGTGAATGCTTATGCTAAAAATTTAACAGTAGAAGGAGCTGGCTCCAGCACATCCCTGCTTCTGTCTCTCAACAGTACTAGCTCCCTTTGAGCTCCTGTAAGTTTGGTGTTAGCATTTCTTGTCTCCAAATTCTCCCAATTACTTTGTGTTTAGTTTGTAATGCAAGTCATGGCCTCATTCTCTCAATTCCTACTCCCATTGGCTAGGCTCAGAGGGAAGTTGACTATTCTCTCATGTTTTTAAAAAGTAACCCTGAAAGGATTGGGGCTGGGTTCTCTGGTACCAGTATGCAAGATTCCCTGCCAGCAGAATCTCCAATATTACTTAGTCACTAAATCTATCTTCATCATCAATTAACCAGTTGATGATATCAGTTAGCTTTTTTAAAGGGATATTTACCAGGAGGGTGTAGCAAGAACCAAAGTACAACATCCTTATATCCCAAGTCTGGGACACATTCTCCCATATGTATATAAAGAGTCCAGGGGGAAATGATCTAAAGCTTAGAGAACATGGAAAGGAACATGGTACTCACAGTTCCTGATTGCTTTGAAAGTCCATTTCACGTAGTCCTTGTGAAGTTTTTCCTAAGCATATATTTCTGTTGGACTCCTTGTAAAAATCTCAATTAGCCATCTAGATTGTCCTTGGCTATTAGCCAGTGCTGCACTAGGACATTGCTAGGACACTGATAGGAAGTCCAAGGCTTTCAACCTTTCAAAGCTCCTCAGAGTCATCTGCTGGTTGTTTAGGAGGTGGGGGTTAGTGGCAGAAAGACAGAGGCTCTTTTCTCACCCTCCAAGTTATTTCCTCTCAGATATTTCAGTAAAACTGTCCTTCTACTAGTCTGACCTCCTACTGGAATCCCAACTTGCAAATTGACTTTCTGTTTTTAACCAAGATTTATAGGATATTACTGACTCTTTTCAATCTACCACCTATTCTTTCTCTCCCTTTTTCTTTTTTCCTCTCCCCTCCCCTCTTCTCTCTTCCATTCTTCTTTCCTCTCTTCTCCTCTCCTCTCCTAATAAGAATTTTAATATTATTTAGTTTCTAGTTATATTTCTGCTACATAATGTCAAAGTTCTTATTCTTAAAAAGTTCCTAATCACTAATTTAGTGATGAAAGAATTAAATATCTTATTTTAACATGTTTAAAAATTATTTCTAAAGCCCTAATATATTTTTGGAGTGGTTTAATTGCATTTTTCTATAAAATAACATTTCAATTAATAACTAGTAGAACTGCCTGTTTAAATAGAAATATTTTAATTACTTGAATAGATTTTATTTGCAAGATGAAATGAAAAAGAAGCATCAATTGCTCCTACATCTATGAATCTTCATTTTTTTCCATCTCATAGCTCAATAGTATCTCCTTTCTTCATTGATTACATTTTCATATACCTTTAATTGATTAAATAGAAATGTCTATACTTTATTCACACCTCACCTTTGATTCATCAAAAGTGAAGAAGTCTCTAATTATTGAGGTGGGAATATGGAACCTCCCTTAAACACATATACATATGTTCATTTTATATTTATTTATCTAAGTAAATAACTACATCCTCACCCCTCTGATATATAATCTCCTTGAGGGCAGGGTTTTTTTTTTAATTTTTGTGTCTTTAGTACTTAGATTAGTGCCTTGAATCTGGTAGCTACTTAATAAATGCTTGTTGAATTGAATCCCTTGAGTTCTAAATCCTGTAATGATGCCATTCATCAAATGCACCCATCCTATTCTGTGTTTCTTTAGTAGGGAAATAAATTCATTGGGGATGTGCATGAGATTCAATTACTTAGTATCACAAAGAAATTTCTCAGCCCTTTATTTAGGGCTCTTCATAATGCCTTGCTTTTCATACTGCCAAACTTATACTGTCTATTCAATCCAGGCTCATTCCCTAACTCTATCCCACAAATGACTTGCTATTTTCTACCTCTGTGGCTTTCTTTCATGTTATGTTCCCTGACTGTGTTGTCTCTTCTCTAATCTTGAAATCCTGTTATCTCCCCAAGGCCTCAGAACAAGTCCTACAGGCTTCCCAAAGACTCTCACAGCCTGTTCAGCCTATTTGCCTCTTTTCCTTTCATAGGTCACTCTTATAATTTTGGCTATTCAATCTAACATGTAGTACATCATCTTATTACTAAGGGTAGGGGACATTAGGAGGATAGAGATTAGACTTATCATTTTGTAAGTTTAGGGAATTCTAGGAAGTAAATTCCTTCCAACAATGCAAATCTGCCTCTGCTCTATCACTTAGAGTTTTACTTCATAAGTTTGGTAGGGATCAAATGAATTGTGAGTCTTGAAACCAGGTTTTTCTAAAACCCACTCTCTAATTCCTGCAGAACTCACTCCTCAATTTTATATTAGTGATTGTACAATTTCCCCAAGTAGACTGTAAGTTTCTTTCGAACAGTGTGGCTATTTTATTCTTTATATTCTTAGGCCTTATTAGGCACTCAATAAATGAGAACTTATTGAAGACAGTGATGGGTCTACTGGTGCCCTGAGTATGGTTTGCAGAGAGTTTCCTCATGTGATGTAGTAGAAGGCACTCTGGGCCAGTAATCAGGAGACCTGGATTCTACCCCTGACTGTCATTAACCAGTTCCATTACTTTGGATAATTCCCTTCTGCTCAGCTATCTGGGCCATGGTTTTTCCATATATAAAAGGCAGGTAGTGACAGCACAGTGCAAGAGATAGAGAGACAGACTTGTATTTAGGCTGACCTAGTTTCAAGTACTCCTTCTAATATACTCTGAGCAAGTCACTAAACCTCTCAGTACCCTAAATAATATATAAAATTTTAAGATGCAGAACAGATGCACATATTGTAAGAGGGAGTATCCTCCCTAGGAGGGAGGAAGGAGAGAAGGAAGGAAGAAGGGAAGGAAGGAAGGAGGAAAAGAAGGAAGGACAGAAAAAGAAAGAAAGGGAGAAATAGAAAAGGAAGGGAAGTAATAGAGAAAGAGAATGGGAGAAAAAGCAAGAGGAAGAAAGAGAGAAAGAAAGAAAGAAAGGGAAAGGAAAAAAGGGAGATAAGAGAGAAGAAAGAAAGACAGGAGAGAGAAAGGGAGAAGGAAGAAAGGAAGTAAAAGAAAGAAAGAGAAAAAGAGAAAGAGTGAAAGAGAAAGAAAGAAAAAGAAAGAAAGAATGTAAGAAAGAAAGAAAGAAAAGGAAAGAAGGAAGAGAAAGAAAGAAGGGGGTAGGAAGAGAAAGAAAGGGGGGTAGGAAAGGAGGGAGGGAGAGAGGGGAAAAGGAGGGAAGGAAGAAAGGGAGGGAGGGAGGAAGGAAAGAAGGAAGGAAGGAAGAAGAAAATATTTATTGTATGTCAAGCACTATAAGAAGCTTAATGTGATTAAAAACAGAAAAGCAAGATATTATTTGTTCTCAAGCAATTCATGCTTTAAGTGGGGAAGACAACAACAACACACATAGGCAGTTTCAGTTGTATGATCAATGGAATGGTCAAAAAATCCTAAGATCATAAGATATATTTAAAGTTGGAATGAACTTCAAAAATCATCTAATCTAATCTATCATTCTTTATTTAATGGATGAGGAAACTGAAGCTCAGAGAGGCAACCAAAGAGTGACAGGGCTGATATTCAAATTCAGGTCCAGGAAATCTGAATCTATCATACATTTAACTAAACTACAATAAAGTAAAAATATAACCTATAACTATCAAAAAATATTAATAGTTTCCCATAGGATTTTCTTTAGGATATATATATGTTGATTAAATAGGAGCTCTAAGTATATTTGCATTACAAACTAGAAAGATCTAAATAGAACATGAACTTGAACATTTTCATTTGAAAGTTTCCTTAGGTAACCATACCTGGTCACAAGGTTTCTGAATTTCGAGGGAGGAAGGGCTCAATACAAACACCTGATCCTTGATCACCCTCAAAGTACTTCAAAGAACTGGATGGCAAGACAAGAAGAGCCCTGAGGATGCATTGGCAGGTCAAATGGCAGTTCTCTAGAATCTGCAGGGTATATCTAAAAGAGCAGATGGTAAGACCTTATTGTCTTCCATCTTGCCAGAAGGATCATAATTAAGGACTTTCCGCTCATCCAAATGAGAAGTATGAGAAGCCATGTTTTCTCTCAATGAAATCATAGATCTCAAAAACAATCAAACAAATGCATAGTTCCTTATCCCAGATTTCAAATTCATAGTTTTCTTGATTATCAGAAATAAAAATTAAACTAATTATTTCCCTCCCCCTCCTCCCTTATTCTCAACTTGTCCCTTCTCTAAACATCAATATTTCCATTTAAATTCAATACCATTCAACAAACATTTAATTAAGTGCCTACTATATGCACTTACTTGGGTCCTCAACTTCAGAGTCATTCTTGAGTTTTTTTTTTTCCCCTTATTTCTATTTATGCAATTAATTAACAAGTCTTAGTGATTCTAACTTCATGACTCTTTTTCCTTCTGAATACTTATGGCCACCAGAGCAGTCCAGCAATCCTTTACCTATTTCATAGTCTAATAATAGAGATTGTTTTCCACTTCCAGATAGAGGCAATTAAGAGATAGAGCAGATAGAGTGCTGTTACTTGAATTAGGAAGACACTCAACTCTAGCCTCAGATACTCACTAATTGATATGACAAGACACTTAATTGTTTTTGCCTCAGTTTCTTTACTTTTAAAATGGGATGATAGTAGCATCCACTTTCCAGAGTTATTGCAAGAATCAAATGAAATAATATTTGTAAAGTATTTTGCATAGTATCTAGCACATAGTAGGAGCTTAATAAATGCTGGTTCTCTTCCTATTTCCAGTTGCTCACTTATCTAATTCATCATCCATACAAATGTCCAAATAATTTTCCTAAAATATAGGTTTGAACATTTCAGAGGCAACATGGCATAGCAGAGAAAGTGCTGAACTTAGAATAATAAAGATGTGTGTTCAAACACATAGTATGATCCTAAGGAAATCACCTAACCTCTCAATGGCTCAGCTAATTGTATAGGATTATGAGTTGTAGTTCAATTGACAATCTGCATTGCTAAAAGAAGTTTTCAGTCCCCAAATTCCTTGTAGCAATGGAATTATTGATCTAGGACAAATACATTTTTATACACATTTACACACACTAATTTTTATATTACTTTGTAAATTTTCAAGTAAGATTATATGATTCAAATATGATTATTATATAATTATATGGTAACTAAATATGATAAATTATGATGATATCACTTCCTTGACAAAAAAAATTTATGTTCAGGAGCTCCTTATTTTCTCTAAAATAAATTCCACCCTCTTTTGTCTGATATTTAAAGTAGCTATAATAAACTATCTCTTACCTGTCGATAGAGACTTATTTTGTATCATCCACTTTTACAGACTCTACAATCAAGCTAAAGTGGATCATTTGTTGTTTTCCAGTTAGGGCAGTTCCTTGTTCAGTCATTTTTTAGTCATGTCTGACTCTTTGTGACCTCCATGTGGGGTTTTCTTGACAATGATTCTGGAGGAAACTGAAGTAAACAGGGTGGCTTGCCTAGGGTCACACAGTTAGTGAGTGTCTGAGGCTGGATTTGAATTCAGATCTTCACCTTTGTGAGAAATGATGAAAGGTTGGGTTTCCACAGTATTGCAAGCTTCCAGGTAGTGTGGAATAGTGGATACCACTGACCAAGAGGTTTTCAGAATGTAAGAGATTAAGATTCCACAGAACAGTTAAGTGATCAATAAAATACTTGAGCAAACAAAAAATTGAGCAAACATAAAACAAAACTCAAGAATGACTCTGAAGTTGAGGACCCAAGTAAGCACAGCTGGATTCAGCCAATCAGAAAGAGGTTTAATAAGCTAATTGAATATTAAACAACATACTCTGTAGGAGTTTTCCGCCATTTTTGAACATGGGATGTATGATGAGGGAGGAGAAAAATGTTTATACATATTTAGGGGAAACATGTAGGGGGGTGTATCAGAAAGATTGTAACCCGGGAGAAATGGACCAATCGGTTCTCTGAAGGGAGGGGCTTAGCCACACTAGCACATATAAAGCTTCTCCCACTTCTGCGCACAAAATGTTAAGACGATTCCTTAAGATTCTTCTTTAATATATTTTCCTCAATATTTGATTTTCAATGTCGAGTGTATTTCTAACAATCTTCAATGTAGATCAGTGCTTTGAGATGTTAACATATGGTATTATTATGATAATCTTGGTGTGTTATTTTTTCCTATTATATTGTAAATTCTGGGAGGGCAGAGACTGTTTTTTTTCAATTGTACCTCTAGCACTTAGCAATGTCATATGTCAAGGTACTTTGTGACCCCTTTTAGGGTTTTCTTAGCAAAGATTCTGGAGGGGTGTGCTGAAATAAACAGGGTTTAGTGACTTGCCCAAGATCATACAGCTAGTAAGTGTGCCTGAGGTAGAATAGGAACTCTGGTCTTCCTGATTCCAGGACTAGTGCTCTATCCACTGCATCACCCAGCTGCCCAATAACATGAATGTTTTTAGATTATTGGATTAGAATATCCTTCTCTAGTTAATTGTGTTCACTTAGGATAGATTAGTGAGGGTGGGGTGGAGGGAGGAAGCTATATTTTGACTTCTCTCTCTTCTCTACTACCCACAAACTGGACACTACTCTCCCAGCTCTTGCAAATGGACTTGCCTGCTACTTACAGAGCTCTCTGGAGCTCTTATTAAATATTGGAGAAAAGCACCATGGAGGAACACTTGTATTTTAGAGAGATTTTTCTGGGCCATGTTATCATGTTGGTGTGAATTACCTAATTACCATTGTCCTGGGGTGTTTGGGGGGAGGGAGGGAAAGATTGGTCTGAAGTTGGGGGGGAGGTCAGAAAGGTGTTAACAAGCTATAAATGACCTTCCTTCTGCCTGCTCAGGCATAAGTAATGTCCTGAAATTGCCTACAGTCAAAACTGCCAATTCAGAGCTGATTGCAATGAATCAGGTCCCCCTATACGAAATACCATGATCAATTTCTCATTTCGCTGAATAAATAAGCCAGAAGATAGGGAACTGTCTCTGACCCTCTGTTAACCTTTTGCCTCATTATTCATATCAAACCTATGACATGCATGTAAGAAATCTCTGGTTCAATTTTAGCTAATTATTTGTTAGGACTGAAGGGTCTGTGAAGTGTTACTGATGGTACAAGCGTCCAGGGACCTTACATGTACTAATGAAAATAAGCCCAAGGAAGTGAGCTGGCCCTCATGCCTTTGTCTGCCTTTCCTCAGAACACCAGATAGTGGCTTCCTCTTTTTTTTTCCCCCACTAGACTGTTAATCCTTGTTGGAGCATGCGCAAGCTGATGGTGTCCACTCCGAGATGTGAAATGCCACGAGAATTTATTACATCTTTGACTATTGTTAACTTAACATCTTTTTATCATACTTAGCTCCTATCACTGCCACAGATCAATTCCCCCATTTGAATAAATTGTGTGTCTTTCTGCATGCACTCTTTTCTCCTGTATTTATCCATTTAGTGTCTAGAGTGCTTTTTAAACATAAAAAATAATTTCACTTAATTGACTCATTTTTAGTTTTGCAGAAGCCACTGAAATCAGGGGAAATAATGTTGGTAGGGATTACTAGCAATGAATCCTATGTGAGGGCTTTGGTTGAAGGCTTTGGGGCCTTGTAGGATTTTCAAGGATTGTCTCTGAGGCATCCTGAAGTCTGGAGTCTTCTCCCCCACTATATTCTCCAGTAGTGATTGCTTGAGGGTGGCTCCATAGCCCTCAGGGAGGGGTTCATCTATCTAACATTTTCCCTAGTTGTGCTTCCTACATTTTCCTATACTATCTTGGAGAAAAACCAACCAGCATGCCCCATTAATGCTTCTACTTATCTTCTAATGGTAGTCTTGATTCTATGGAGCTGAAGTAATCTCCTGAGATCATCTAAGGAGGCTTCTTTTATAGGATGGTCTCTATTTACCTTTTTTATGTTTTCAGAAAACAAAGGAAGGAAATTAGAGGTGAGCTACTACTACTACTACTACTACTACTACTACTACTATTACTATTACAGCTACCAATCCCTTACATATATATGATACTTTATAGCTTTTCCAGATACTTTCACAAACAGTATCATTTGAGCAGTAGAATACTACTATTACTACTACTACTGATAACATATATTGGATTGCTTGCCATCTAGGGGAAGGGGCAGGGGGAAAGGGGAAAATTTGGAACACAAGGCTATGCAAGGGTCAATGTTGAAAAATTATCTGTGCACATGTTTTGAAAATAAAAAGTTTTAATAAAAAAAAGATGTGAAGGACTGACATCCAAGGTATCTCAAGGAGAGAAAGATAATAAAGGCATAGAAAATATCTAAAACTTTAATATGAAAATAAAGTGAGAGGACAAGAACCAATACAGAATTACATACCTAATCATTCATCTATACAAAATCTTTCTGAGAATCATCTACGTGCAAAATGAAGTGATCTTCAATGAAGCTACTAAAGGGTGGATCAACAGGGGAAAAGTAGATGTTTGCAAGTAATTTTAAACAATTACCCAAATCTTTATATTTGATAATTACCTGAAGGACTTAGAGAATATAATATCCCCCAAAAGAGAATATGACATTCCACCATGTTTGTTGTATGTTGTGTGTTTACTAAGTAAACAACCACAATAAATTCTGGAAAAGACAATCATCATCATCATCACATCATCTCATATGTATATAATACGTTTAGCTTTTCAAAGCCTTTTCACAAACACTGTCTCATTTGATTTAATATTCACAGCCAGTCAATAAACATTTATTAAATGCCTGCTTTGCTAAGCTGTAGGGATACAAAAGAATAAAAAACAGTCCCTGCTCCCAAAGAACTTACAGTCTAATGGAAGTGACAACATGCAAACAACTAAATACAAACAAGAGGTATATAGGATAAATTCTTCTGAAATAATCACCAGAGGAATCCAGTAGAATTAAGGTAGTTCAGGAAAGGCTTCCTATAAAACAGGGATTCTTAAACTTTTTCTACTTGTGACTCTTTTTCCTCTGAGAAATTTCTGCATGACCCTGGATACATAGATATATAAAATAGGGATACAAATCAAACATTCATTGATAAAAAATCATAATTCTGTGACCCCACATTCAATTATGAAATCCCACATGAACCCCAGTTTAAGAAGTTGAGCTATGGATGACGAAATTTTAGTAGGGGTTTAAAGAAAGTCAGTGAAACCAGGGGTTGGAAGTGAGAAGGGACAGGAATTCGTTGGCAACAGCCAATAAAAATGTCCACAGTAGAGTGATGGGGTATCTTATTCAAGAAACAAAAATATCAGTGTCACTGATCACAGAGGTAAGATTCAAGAAGATTGGAAAGGTATGGGAAGGGAGGAGCAGATTATAAAAAAGACTTTGAATGCCAAGGGATTTTATTCTTGATGTTGGATATGATGGGAAATCACTAGAGAGATAGGTAGGGCAGGATGATTTCTAGTTTACAAATTAAAAAAAAAAAAACAAGTTTAATAAAATTGAAATGTGACTCATCTTTTTGTACAAATCATGTTGGAACATCCTAGTGAAGTGAATAGAATAGAGTGATTTATTCAATGATTTTAATAATATAAAGAAAAAAACATACAGGGTGGAGAAAGGAGTAAAATAAGTTTTTTGATTCCTAGATAAGGGCTACTTTCACTATTTCACATTTCTTCTTAGGCATGGTAATAAGGTCTTTAGAGAATTAAGACCTAAACTCAAATCCCTTTCACTTATTACTTTTATGATTTGACTCACAACTTCTCTACAATTATCATGCCCCTTCTGATTTCAGCCCCTCCTACCCTTCTGGTTGGAGAGAATGGGGAAGAGGAGTTCCTTCCTGATCATCTACCATTTAAGGAAGGCAGTCAAGGAATTCTCATCATCATTCCCCACCTGGATACTTTCCTGAATTTCATCATCACTAGAAATTCATTATTCTTCAAGAAGAAATCAACTTGAAACTCTCACCTCCTCAGATTTTTCAATTTGGCTGGACGATTTCATCATGCCTCTGTGTTGGGTAAATCTCAATTCCCTAACCTCCTCTGACCTGCCCCTTTTTAGCTTCTTTTTATATGTTATCTCCCTAACTAGACTGTGAGCTTATTGAGAGCAGGATACTACAGTACCTTATATTTTTCTTAATACAGACATGACTCATTTTATTGAACTTATTTTGTAGATATTGCATTTTTTACAAATTAAAGGTTCGTGGTAATTCAGAGCTGAGTACCATTTTCCCCAATAGCATGTGTTCACATCATGTTTCTGTGCCGCATTTTGATAATTCTTATAATATTTCAAACTATTTCATTATTATTATGTTGCTATGATGACCTGTGATTAGTTATCTTTGATATTACCATTGTAATTATTTTGGAGGGCCACAAATAACACCCATATAAGACAGTGAACTTAACTCGATAAATGTTGCGTATGTTCTAACTGCTCCATCATCCTGCCATTCCAATCTCTTTCTGTGTCCTGAGAAAAGATCATATTAAATTAAACCAATTAATAATACCACCATGGCCTGTAAGTGTTCAAGAGAAAGGAAGAGTCAATTGATGGGGCAAACTATTTTGATGTCTTATTTTAAGAAATTTCCATAGCCACCCCAACCTTAAACAACTGTCATCCTTGATCAGTTAGCAGCCATTACCAACAAGGCAAGACCCCCTACTAGTCAGAAGATTATGATTCACTGAAAGCTCAGATAATGGTTAGCTTTTTTTTAGCAATAAAATATTTTTAAATTAAAATATGTATATTTTTTTGACATGAGACTATTGCATTCTTAATTAAAAGCCATATAGTATAAACATAACTTTTATATGCACTGGGAAACCAAAAAAATTCATGTGACTCACTTTATGGAAGTGGTCTGGAACTGAACCTGCAATATCTCTCAGATATACTTCTATCTCCCATACTTAACCCAGTACTTGTCTGACATATAGTAGTCATTTACTACATGCTTATTAACTGACTCCTTGGCACTTCACATAATCTCTCCTAGTCCTCATTTCCTCATCTGCAAAATGAGGGCTTTAGACTAGATTACCTCTAAATCTATTTTCAGCTCCCAATCTCTGCTCCATGAGCTGGATGGCACAGTGGATAGAGCACTGGGTTTGGAATCAGAAAGACTCATCTTTCTGAATTCAAGTATGGCCTCAGAAATGTATTAGCTGTGTGACCCTAGTAAATTCATTTAACCCTTTTTGTCTCTGTTTCCTCAATAGAGTCACAAAGAGCTAGACTCCATAACAAAAGAACTTACCCTATGGTTGGGGAAAGAAGACATGTAAATAAAGAAATGATTTCATACTACTTAGTATAGTAGCTAACCCATTTGAATGGGTTCAAAATACCAACTTATAGACAGTTTAACTAAACAATAGTTCATGGGTAAAAGATCTGAAGGTATCAGTGGACTAGAAGTTCAATATGATTCATCAATGATATGGAAACCACTAACACTAAGATCAATTTTGCTGTGTTCTCTTTAATTCTGAGACTAAATGAGGACATTTTAAGGAGGACATAATCAAGGGCATAAGCCACACTATCATATAATCTCAGATCTCATAGACTTTTAGTTCAACTCATACATGAAAATTATATATTTTACAATATAACTGACAGGTGATCATCCAACATGTGTGTACAGACTTTTGCTGAGGTTAAATCCATTATTTTCAGTCCCTCCCACTTTGAAATACCTCTAATTATTAATAACTTTTTCCATGTATTCTTAGAGACTTTTCTATATTCATGATGTTATTATTTCTGTGGTATGTTCGGTCATTTTCTATGGTGTCCAATTCTTCATGACCCCATTTGTGATTTTCTAGGCAATGAGTTGCTGAAGCAAAGGGTATTGGACATTTTAACAATTTTATTTGCATACTTTCAAATTGCTTTTCAGAAGTCATATCAATCCAATAACATTAGTATGCTATTATTCTATTATTATTATTATACATTTGTGTACTAGACTTTCTTCAAGACTTAGTTCAAAGCCTATGTGCTTTCCTACCTCTCCAGTTGCTAATGCCTTCTTTTAATATAATAATAATAATAGTAATAATAAGTAGTACTTACATATTACATTTAAGGATTGTAAAGCACTTTACAAATATTATCTTATCTTTAGAACAATTCTGGGAGATAGGTGCTGTCATTATCTCTATTTCATAAATGAGGAAACAGACAGGCAGAGAGATTAAGTGACTCAGTTAAGCATCCAGTAAATTTTTGAGAGTGGATTTGAACTCAGAACTTCCACCTCCATTGTATATATCTTATATGTTTCTAGTTGTTTACATGTCTTCTTCCATTATCCATTAAGACACATACTCCTTGTAGGTAAGAATTAACCCTTTCTTACTATCTTCAGTGCTTAGCACAGTCATGTAGCACAGAGTAATTGTTTACCATTAATTGTTGTTGGCTGATTTTATAACTCCTTTAACACTGACTATTCTCCTCATTTGTCATCTTCGCCAATTTTCTGTAAGATGAAGTTTCAGGGTTATGCTTTCTGTTGTTTAGTCATTTCAGTCATGGCCAATGTGGGGTTTTCTTGGCAAAGACACTGGAGTGGTTGGTCATTTCCTTCTCCAATTTGTTCTAAAATTTTTCCAGGAATCAAGGAAATTGGGCTCACTGGACTTTAGGTCATGAATTCTGCCCTTTTCCCTTTTCTGAGAATAAGAACAATATTTGCCTTTCTCTGGTCCTGAAGCAAGCACCTGTTCTCCAGGGTCTTTTGAAGATCAATCACAGTAACTCAACAATTACTGACAGTCTCTTCAGTATTCTGACATCAAGTTCATTTGGGTGACTTGACCTCATCAAGGGCAACTAGGTGCTCTCTCACTGTCTCCTTCCTTTTCCTGAGTACTGACTCCCAGTGAGATATTTTTGTTCTGTCTTCTTTGGGCCAAAATATCATTATCTCATTCAGAGAAAAAAAAAACTAAATAAGAATTGAGGATTTTTGACTTCTCACAAGGTATTACCATATCACTTACTTTGAGCAGCTATGTTAACTCTGCTTTGATCTTCATCTTTTCTACAATAAGCATAAAATAGTCATTGTTTTTTAAAAAATTTCTTTATCATCTTATATCAACTTCAGCTCATTCTGAGCTATAAAACTCCTGATACTATTCTCATAACACTTAATGAGGGTTTTTGTAATTATGTTTTAGATTCATTCTTTGCTGTCCATCTTGCTTCTATTTTCTTTAGGTGTCTTTTAAAAATCTAACTTGGTTGATGCTACATCCCCACTGGCCTCTGTAGACACCCCAACAAAAATTAATTCTAATTAAAATATTTCTTCATACAGTCATTTTTATTAAAGTTTAATTTATGCTTTTTGTTTTTGTGAATGGTCATGTTCAAATATATCCATTTCCTTTCCCTTTCCTCTTACCAAACAAACAACAATATTAGTTAAGCAAAACCACCAATAAATTTACCACATCTGACAGAAAATACTGTATTGCATCCACCCATTAAGGAAAGAAGGAAATATACTGACTCATCATCTCTTCCTCAGAGCCATCTTTGAACATAATAATTACCCAGAATTTACTTTCATTTTATTGTTTTCATTAACATTTTTGTCATTGTATATGGTGTATCTCTATTTTGTCACATGTTCATCTATGTCTTCCTACATTTCTCTAAAAACCATACTCACAATTTCTTATGGGGCAATGGCATTCTACTATATTCATATACCAAATTTGTTTGTAAATTTCCCAGTCAATGTGCACCCATTTTGTATCCTATTATTTGTTACCACCAGAAGTGTTACTATCAATATATAAGTGTATAAAGGACCTTTCTTTCTCTTAATTTTATTCCTTGAGCTTCCTTGATCCCACAGAGGGATCTCTGAGCCAAAATGTATAACAGAGTTTTAATTTTTTTCATAGTTGCAAGTTAAAATTATGTAGGACCCCTTCATTCTTTTAAAAATTGTTTAGGATTCCAAAGAACTTTTGCTTATTTGGGTTATATCTACCAATGTTTACTATATTCAAAATCAAAATGGATAAAATTTAAAAATATATATTTTCAATTCATTTAAAACAACAATAATAAGCTCATTACATGTTAATATAAATAATATATTTTATGAGAAATAAATATCTTCAAAAACAAAACAAATTTAGTGAGAATGGCATTCTTTTTACCTGTTTCACAAATTCCTTTAATGTTTGGCTCATAAAAACAGTTAAATTCCCACATCTACTTCTGCATGAAATGTATTACAATATGTTTTGGTTGAGCTATATAAAGAAAATTTGGCCTTATACAGACATGTAGTTGGAAAAGGAAGGGATATTTTAATAGGCAAATAATGCCTTAGTAATTATAAAAATAGTTTGAACTCAAGTAGTCCCTTAAAAAGTCTCAGGGACCTTCACATTTTCTTGATGTTCTCCAGAAAGGAGAGGAATTTTTTTTCTGCAAATTTGTACTTGCTTTATTAAATATGAATTATCCCTATTCAAAAATCCATCGTTCTATATTTTAAGTCATTGTCCAGATATCCTTAAATCAGGCCTCCATATTACTGTTCTGTAAGAAATGACCAACAGGTTGATTTCAGAAAGGCCTGGAGAGACTTACACGAACTGATGCTGAGTGAAATGAGCAGGACCAGGAGATCATTATATATTTCAACAACAATACTATATGATGACCAGTTCTGATGGATCAGGCCCATCCTCAGCAACGAGATCAACCAAATCATTTCTAATGGAGCAGTAATGAACTGAACTAGCTATGCCCAGAAAAATAACTCTGGGAGATGACTAAAAACCATTACACTGAATTCCCAATCCCTATATTTATGCACACCTGCATTTTTTATTTCCTTCACAAGCTAATTGTACAATAATTCAGAGTCTGATTCTTTTTGTACAGCAAAATAATGTTTTGGTCATGTATACTTATTGTGTATCTAAGTTATATTTTAATATATTTAACATCTACTGGTCATCCTGCCATCTAGGGGAGGGGGTGGGGGGGTAAGGTGAAAAATTGGAACAAGAGGTTTGGCAATTGTTAATGCTGTAAAGTTACCCATGTATATATCCTGTAAATAAAAGGCTATTAAATAAAAAAAGAAAAAAAAAAAGAAAAAAAAATCAGGCCTCCATGTCTCTTCTTGGTTGTTTATAAATCACATTGTTATGTATGTGCTCTTCCCTCTACCCCAACCCATCACACTTTTTAGTTCTTCCTTGTATATTGTCTTCCTCCATAAGGAAGTAAGCTCTTTAATGTCAGACAGTGTTATTTTCTGGTATTTATATCTTCAGTATTTAGCACAGTGCCTGGAACTTAGAACGTATTCCTAAATCTGTCTTTTTCTTCTAATGCCTTTGCCATAAATTGACAAGATTATAATGAAAATACCACCTGTATCCCTGATAATTAATTTCTTTTCCAAGACTTCAAAAAACTTAGAAAGACTAAATTCCTTCTAGAAATATTATTGGTACCCATATGAATCACCAGAGAAGAGAAGTCATTGAATCTGATAAGTCTTAAGAAGCTCTTAAGGGAAACTTAGGTGCAGAAAGAAAGAAAGGAAGATAAGATACTTCAGTATCTTTTGCTCTTTCTACAGATGAAAAAACTGAGACAAACAAGGTTAAGTGTCTTCCTCAGAGTCACACAGTTACAAAGTGTTAAGTGTCTGAGGTCAAATTTGAACTCAGGTCCACCTTACTTCAGGGCGGGTGTTCTATCCATTGTGCCATCTAGCTGCCCCAATACTCCAGTATCTTTACCAAGAAAACCCCAAATGAGGTCATAAAGAGTTGGACATGACTGAAAAACAATAAAGAAGTTCTTTATTGTATTTTTGATATTTGTACTGAGAAGACAATAAGCCTGTCATTGTTAATACAAAGTCCACAAATAGCTGCCTCAGTAGAGAACCTCTAATCACCACATTTATCTTATTTTCTTATGATTTTCAATGGATGATCCTGCCCAGAGTGTTTCTCTTCTTATTTGAGGAAAAAAACTTATCTCAATTATTTTGCTTTAAGTAGCATTTACCTTTCTATTTCATTTTCTTTTTTTTCTCTTTTACTTCCACTCGCCTACTTTCTGATACAGAATTCTCCTCTCTCTTCATATACTTTTGGCCCCTTCCCTTTCTTTAAAATTGAAGTCTTTCTATTTTAAACACATATTTGATTTCCTTGATAACCTGGAGAATGAAGAATCCTTCCCTGAAATAGGGACTAATTTGCAGTTTCAGCATAAATAACAATTCTGGAAATTCTGGGATATCATTCATATGGGTTCAGCTTCCTCAAGTGTAGATCATAACCTAGCCATGCCTTTTCTTCCTATGTAATTATATTCAAAATCTTTCCACAGATACTCCATAAAAGATCCACTCAAATGGGCAGTTCTCTAAATACAGTAAACAATGAATAAATGTTGAGTTTGAAAGATAATTTAATCTTTGGAAATTCCATTGACATTTACATGCATTGAATATAATAAGCGATTGAATTGAAGGAAATGAAAGGAAAGAGAAAAAGTTACTATCTGGAACTGATTCAAATTCACTTCTCAATATCAAGGAAGCTTTTTAGTGATGTGAAATTTCATTATTATCAAAAAGATAGTAGACAACTTTGTACTACATCCTCTTGGAAGAAGGGAAATTAACTAAAATTATAGTAGGAAAGAGAAATGTAAAGAGCATTTTGAGAAGAATTGGGGGGGAGGAGCACTGCGTTTCTCAGTTAGAATGGCCAAAAACATTCATCATCTCGTAACTAATCTTCTGACAATGAGCTTCTTCACTCTTAGGTAGATAATAATCATACAGTGCATCACTACACCTATATACAAAGTCATTCTAGCTTAGTAGGATACATGATAGCTTGGGTTCTGTTGGTATAACCTTCCAGGGTCACCTCCACATTACAATAGATGTGAGAATAGAACTTTATTGGAAATTTGGTTACCTACTTAAAAATTAGGCCCCTGAAGTCTCCAAGAACTTGAACATATGTGTCCTATTGCATTTTTCCCAGCTTCAGTTGTTCTTGTCTTGTGTGAATAGTTAAAAAAATGTTGATCTGAACCCTTATTTAATATAACACTTTTCAGAACATAAAAAAATCCATATCAAATAGCAAAAGCATTTAATTAAGAAGCAAAACAGAATAAATCACAAGATGTCCCCTAAAACAAAAGGTTATAGCTTCCTTACATCCTCTTAGATGAGAACAAACTAGAAATCTAGGAAAAATTTCTAAGAGAATAGGAAAACTCATTTGCCCTCATCTCTTCTCCACCTGAAGATGTTAGTCATTTGGAACAAGTCAGAATCTGCTGGATCTTCTTGACTTTCCTGTGCTATTATTTATTTTTTTTCCCAAGAGGACTAATGATGATGGTGATTGTTTTGACTTGCATGTGAATTGGGTTTAAGTGAAGCAGAGTTATACAGAAGTCATCTACCTGCCTTACTTTCCCTTCCAGTGTCATCAAAATGTAATGGCAAGACAAATCAGGACACCTGGCTATAGCCTGGAATACTGTGAATGATCTTGGTGTTTTCATTGTTAGATCAAGCTCTAAACACTTTCTAGCGCCTCTTCATTCCCCTTTAGGACTATTGGAACAAATTGCTCTCATCTGCCCATTCCACCAGAAGTCTTCATATATTTGGAATATGCATCACCTTAACTAACTCACTAATACATCTGAGGTCTGTTAATTACCCTCAATCTGGTTTAGATGTACTGGAGAAAAGTTTACTAGGGTATGGTTTCTGTGTGTACTACAGCTTTTTGGAGCCACAGGTAAGAACTGGATGATAGGAGGAGACCAAAAATGGATGAACAGCCCTGAAAAGGATTTGTGAGTCTTCCCTTTAGAAAGTGCTAGTATCTCAGCAACTCTGGAAGTCCCACTTTTATTACTTCTGCCCCTTCTCTGTGGCCTCCTTTCTCTTTCTTCATTTGCAAGTTTTACCATATCCAAGCCCAGATTCCCTGGCACTCTGATGTGCTGGAGCTTTCTCCAATAAATATCAGTAGTTTTCCAATGGAGCAGTAATGAACTGAACCAGCTATGCCCAGAAAAAGAACTCTGGGAGATGACTAAAAACCATTACATTGAATTCCCAATCCCTATATTTATGCACACCTGCATTTTTGATTTCCTTCACAAGCTAATTGTACAATATTTCAGAGTCTGATTCTTTTTGTACAGCAAAATAACGTTTTGGTCATGTATACTTATTGTGTATCTAATTTATATTTTAATATATTTAACATCTACTGGTCATCCTGCCATCTAGGGGAGGGGGTGGGGGGGTAAGAGGTGAAAAATTGGAACAAGAGGTTTGGCAATTGTTAATGCTGTAAAGTTACCCATGTATATATCCTGTAAATAAAAGGCTATTAAATAAAAAAAAAAAATATCAGTAGTTTTCTCTCATTATTAAAGCTGTGCTGGAAAGTTCCAGTGAGCTCTATACTATCTCAACAGTAAAAATAGTCATAGAACATCAATACTTCAGTATGATGCAGGTTTCTTTTAGTTGCTATCAGAGGATTCAGAGGAATACAAAGATGTGAATCTTGATCTAAAAGAATTCTCAATCCACTAGGGAAACACACCTTTTCAGTGCTCTCCTATTCTTATGGAAGAGACATCAAAATGTCAATTATCTGTGGACTTTCCTCAATGCAGATTGTAATACATTTAGGAGAGAAATCTGAGAGATTGCCTGAGACTCAAAAAAATATAAGTAGCTTGTCAGTAATCACACAGCTAGTAATAAAGAGAGTATTTGAATCCAAGACTTTCCAACTATAAATCCACACTTTCTCTCATCCATGTTTTCTCTTGTAGTGGAAAAGGGGGAGCATAACAAAAGTCAAGGCAAATATATAAACAAACACACACTAACAGTGACAAACATCCTGGATCTGGAATCAGGAAATCTGGATTCAAATCCACTTTGTAATTGTTATGATATTAGGCAAGTCACCTTCCCTCTATGATATTGTTTCTTTTTCTGAAAAATGAAAGTGTTTTTTTTTTTATCTCTAAAGCCCTTTTCAGGTCTAAAATTCTGTCTATCTTGTTTTCTCTATTTTTAATCCAAGGCAGTCTTTGTGTGTGTGGCTGTGGGGGGAGGGGGAAGGAAAGTGTTGGGAGGGGGCAGTGGGGGGGGGTTCTCCCCTACCATCTCATAACTGGTTCCTCTTAAAATCTGTAAGGATAAATATTCAGAAATAGGGTAACATTTTCTAGAGTGAGATTTGGACCCTCATGAATAGTCAAGCCTAGAGCCAGTCCTCCCCCTTAATCCCCCACCTTTTCCCTGTCAAATACCAGGGGCTCCTAATAGGAATGGGGATGGAAGCTAGGCCCCAGCAGGCACCACAGTAATGAAGTTAGCAAAAAGACAGATGATGGCGCCTCTCTCTATATTTAAGCTGGCTACCGTCTGCTCCGGCCCTGGGGCCAGGGTTTGGTGACCAGCATCTCAATGGCTATTTTCTGTGACAATTTCCATGTCTGAGCTCATTCATCAATTTCTATTCAGCAGAATCAGTTTTTGGAAATCTTGCAAAGGTTACTGAATCCAGGGGGAAGAGAGCCACCATGAGATATAAGATAGACTTTCCCAGGGATAGTATGAAAATCTTTCAGTCCCTTATTTCTTCCTTCTAAGTTTCACTTTTTCCATGACCTTATCAATTGCTGATAGGGATAATTCAGGCCTTTGAAGGGGATGGTGGAATTGGAAAAACAGAACCAGGGTCATTTTCAACCACATGGAAAAGGGCTCTTTTTCTATCATGACCTCATGGGGTTCTGCCAAGGCCCCTGCTTCCTGGCTGTGTCTGGGTCCCTGCATGGAGTACAGTGGAGAGGGTTCAAAGTCAGACAGGAAGCAGTAAATGATAGAGGGCCGAGTCCACAAGTAAGTAAGAGAATCTTTGGTCTGTAAAAACAACACCAAGTGAATAGGACGGCTCTGGAGTTGGGTCTGCTCCAGAGAGTTATATGGCAAATATACAAGGCAGAATCATTACGCTATGGCACATGGTTAGACCAGCTAACATAATGGTGAAAGGACTAGGTGGAGAAGTCAAAAGAAAAAGGCTCTATTCTACCAGTGATTAAGCATATCATCTAATCTCATAGAGTACAGTTTGCTCATCTATAAAATGGGAGTAAAAATCTCTGCATAGTCTACCTCACAGGGCTGTGGTAATAATTCAATAAGATAATGAATATGAAAGTCTTTTGAAAATTGGAATGTACTTTAGTTGCATAGCTAATGTTGCCATTATTACATGGTAATATATCGTTCTATTCAGATAGGAGGCTTTTCTCAGCAACCAGTTGAAAATTCCTTGAGATAGCATCCATGGCATGAAGGTGACTATAGATTCTCAAAGACTAATTCAGTGGAACATAAGCTGGTGGTCTATCCAATCAAGCTAAAATGGACTCAGCAATGGACCATGTGTTTACTATCAGCCTAGCTAATCAATCAATAAGCATTTCTTAAGCACTGTGTTTCTCTAATCTGAAAAATTCTCTCCACTTCTATCAGATAGAATCCTTAACTTCCTGCAAGGCACAGCACATGGGTCAGCGCCTACAGGATGCCTCTTGTGATCCCCCAGGCTGTAAGTGCTCTCTACCTCCAAGTTATTATCATTTTGTCACTTCTCGGTTTCCTCATCTATAAAATAAAAGACTAAGATTAGATCTATTCTCAGACTTCTTCCAGTTCTGGGTATATGATCCTGTCATTCTATCAAATACTTCTCTTGCTGGATGCTTCCAATAAAATGTAAACTTCTTAAAGACAGGCATTTTTTTTTTTGTCTTTGTAATCCTTGTATCTAGCATAGTTCCTTACAAAAAATAACCATTCATGAGTCATTGGGAAATATTTTTTAAGTCACTAAAGCTTATTTCATCACTGAAATAATTTTGTTTTGTTAGGAATGTTTTTCAGGGATTAGATTAGACATTTTCTAGGGCAGGAACTATTATACTGTTGGCACTTAGCTGAAGATTAGATGCATATAGGAGATATTAAATAAATAGCTTTAAAATTAAAATAATTTGAAAGAGTAGAGGAAAAGGGGCATGAAAACTCAATCATCAACCTTAAATGGCTACGTAACTCTAAGTTATTGCTATCTATTAGATTAGTAGTTCTCAAACTTTTTGGCCCCGGGACCCCTTAGCATTCTTAAAATTTATTGAATACCCCCAAAGAGTAATATCAATTAATCACTCACTCAGAAAGACTCGTAGAACTTTTAAAAAAGACTTTAAAAATCAAATGAGGGAGATTAAAGAAAATATGTTTTAAAAATAAGAACAATTCAGGAGAAACAAGAAAATTATGAAAAGTCAACTGACTGGAAAAGGATATCCAGATTATAAAGAAAAAAATGACTCCTTGAAATTTGGCAAGGGTTACAAGAAACTAAGAAATAATAAAAACAAAATATAAAGAATGAAAAAATAAAAGATAATATGAAATGTCTCATAAGAAAAACAATTGATCTGGAGAAAAGAATCAAGAAGAGAAAATGTAAGAAAACTGAACTGCCCAAAAGCTACAATCAAAAACAATCTTGATACAATAGTATAAAAAATAATTAAGGAAAAATTGTTCTAAAGTGTTAGAACAAAAGAGGAAAGTAGAAATAGGAAAAAAAATCACTAATCATCACCTGAAAAAGATACTAGGAAGAAAACCTACAGGAATATCATAGCCAAATTGTGAAACCCTTAGTTCAAGGAGAAAATATTTCAAACAATAAGAAAAAAATTTGAATTTAATAGAACCACAATTAGAATCATTCAAGACCTAGCTGTGACTACATTAAAAGACTATAGATCTTGGAACAAGTAGGGTCGCAGCCAAAAACATCATACCTAGCAAAGTTAAGCATAATCCTGACTACAAAAAGTATATTTAATGAATTGTCAAACTTTCAGGATTTTGTTGCCAAAAGATCTGAACTTAATAGAAAATTTGACATGCAAAATACAAGAGAAATATAAAGTAAATATCAAAGACTAATTATAAGGTGTTCAATAAGGATAGACTAGTTATTTTTTATGCATAAAAATGTAAACTATGTGTCTGACATTATCAATAGTAATTGGGTAGGTCAAAAGGAAGATTGGGGTAGATCTTAGTATGATGTGATCCTAAAAGAGGAAAAATGTGTAGGAAAATCTAAAAAAAAGAGTGATTGTCTTATAAAAATGAGGTGTGAGAGGAAGAACTGACACAGAAATGAGACGTTCTAGAGTTCTGGAACCCCATTCTCATTAAGAATGGATTAAAGAGGGAATAATACATATGTATCTAGAAGGGTATAAAAGCCTTCTAAATTCAGAAAGGAATAAGGGGATAGGTAGGGGGCAAAGGATAAGGAAGGGATTTTTAGAGGAAAACCTACTTATACCAAATCTAAGTTAAAGAGAAACCAGCATACACATTTAGAAGGGAATAAAAATCTTCTAAATTTATAAAGAAATAAGAAAATGAGGGAATTGAATAAAGGGTATGTAAATTAATGGGAATGGGATAAAGAGGGGACAACATATGTGTGTGTTTGTGTGTATGTATATTTTCTAAATTCAGATTAAAAACCAAAGGGCAAGGGGGAAAGATGGGAGAAGAGGATAAGAGAGGGATCCTTAGAGAGGAGTCGGTTAAGTAATAGGAAGACAAGGTAGTGGGTAGAAATAAAACAGAGGAATCAGGAGCAATAGGAAATAAGAGATATACACAAATATAAAATAAAGATCAGGAATAGAATTTATTAAGTTTTAAAAAGCAAGGGTAGTTATGACCTCAGACAAAGTTAAACCTAAAATAAATTTATCAAAAGAGAAAAATAGGGAAATTATACTATGTGTCAGTCATATTAATCAATTTTGTTTTAGACTATTGAAAATAACTATACAATATAAGTTTGGAATATTGCTGTGATGTAGGTAATGCAAAGTTGATAGATTTAGAAAAATATGGAAAGACTAGGACTTATGAAGGAAGATATTATCTATCTTCAGAGAAACAGAGGAGAAACAAGCATAGTACAGACTTACATAGATTCATATGAATATATATGTGTGTATATGATTATAGATATATATGTGTGTATGTGTGTATTTACATGTATATATATGAATATACATATACATGTACATATGTATAATGAATGTGTATATGTGTGTGTATCTTCATGGTTAATTGTACCCTTCTTGGGGGAAGAAGGGAGGGGAAGCAGGGCAAAAAGGAATAAAGTAAAAAGTGTAAAAAATGCAAAACAGAGAACAAAAGAAAACCTGTAAGGAAGCAAAGAAAAGATGGACAGCTCTGAACACAATGTGTAGTATTTATTATATAAGCTTTCTTGAAATAGAAATTTATTGCTTTGTATTTTGAATCCCTTCATGTTCTGCTGTGCACATGGCAATTTTTTTTCTTTTCCTATTTTACATTTAAGTTTTAAATAAAAAAGAAATTATTGAGGACCCCAAAGAGCTTTGGTTTGTGTGAGTTATATGTAATCTCAATATTTACCATGTTAGAAATTAGAGTGCAACAAATTTTTAAAATAAATTTATCAATTCATTTAAAATGACATTAGTAAATCCATTACCTGTTAACATAAATAATATTTTTCCAAACAAATAAAAATCAATGATGAGTGGTATTATTTACATATGTTGATAAATTTCTTTAATGTCTGGGTTAATAGAATCTGAATTCTCCTATCTGCTTTTTTATTCAATCAATTATTTTGGAAATAGAAGAAGAAAATCGAGCCTAACACAGATATGTGGTCAGAAAAAAAAATAATAGGGAGATAACATGTTAATATTATTATGAAAATAGTTTTGACCATGAAGAACCCCCAAAAGGATCTTGGAATCACCAAGGAGTTTGAAGACCATACCTTGACAATCACTTGGATATACTATAAGCTTCATGAAGAAAGGACCCATGTCTATCCTAAAGTGTGAATCTTTTCCAGTGCCTAGCACAGTACTCCACAATTCTGTTCAATCAATGGTTATTAGTGCTTGCTATATTCCAGGCATTGTATAAGTGCTGAGGCAACAAATAATAAAAAAGACAGTCCCTGACCTTAAGGAGCTCACAATCTAATGGGAGCAGACAATGCAGGAAGCTGAAAAATGAAGAGGGGCCACCAAAACGTAGCTGGGGTCAGAAGGACCTGAATTCAACTGTGACCTTTTAATACTTACTAGTTGTGTGATCCTGGGCAAATCATTTAGCCCCAGTTGCAAAAAAGAAAGAAAGAAAGAAAGAAAGAAAGAAAGAAAGAAAGAAAGAAAGAAAGAAAGAAAGAAAGAAAGAAAGAAAGAGAAGGAAGGAAGGAAGGAAGGAAGGAAGGAAGGAAGGAAGGAAGGAAGGAAGGAAGGGAAGGGGGAGGAGGGAGAGAGGAAGGGAGGAAGGAAGGAAGGAGAAAGGAAAGAAGGGAGGAAGGAAAGAAGGAAGGAAGGAAAGAAGGAAGGAAGGAAAGAAGGGAGGAAGGAAAGAAGGAAGGAAGGAAAGAAGGAAGGAAGGAAAGAAGAAAGGAAGGAAGGGAAGAAGAAGAAGAAGAAGAAGAAGAAGAAGAAGAAGAAGAAGAAGAAGAAGAAGAAGAAGAAGAAGAAAGAAAGAAGAAGGAGAAGAAGAAGAAGAAGAAAGAAGAAGGAGAAGGAAGAAGAAGAAGAAAGAAAAAGGGAGAAGGAAGAAGAAGAAAAAGAAAAAGAAAGAAGAAGAAGGGAGAAGGAAGAAGAAGAAAAAGAAAAAGAAAGAAGAAGGGAGAAGAAAGAAGAAGAAGAAGAAGAAGAAGAAGAAGAAGAAGAAGAAGAAGAAGAAGAAGAAGAAGAAGAAGAAGAAGAAGAAAGAAAAAGAAAGAAGAAGGGAAAAGGAAGAAGAAGAAGAAGAAGAAGGAAGAAGTAACTGAGGAAGTTGAAAAAGTGTTGAATGAATTGAATGAAGCGAAGAACATGAAGCAAAGTTGTCTCAATGACTTTTTTGATCTGCCTAACACATTGGTTTTCTAGGGATAATCCTGGATGTTTCAATAAAGGTAACCTACCTATCCTATCCTATAATTACCTTCTGCTTCTCCTCTCTACCCCTTTTATAAAGGAGGATCTTGAAGATGTAAGAGGGACTAAAGGCTTATCAAAGAGGATGAAGAGTAAACCTTTAACCCAGGAATAGTTGGATTCAAGCCCTTTTCTGGTACTTACTGGCTATAATACTGTGGACAAGTCCCTTACCCTTTCATTGTGCTAGGCAATTGTCTAAGACAAAGTTGTATAGCAAGGACTAACCTGCATTGGTAAAGGACCTCCCTTCCTTCTGAAAGTGAATTATATACTAATACATACAAATGGAATCCTAGGTCCAGGTCATATCTCCTAAAATGAACTCACATGTTTTGTCTCTTAGCTGGATGGATCTCAAGGTAAGAGGTGACCTGGGATCAGTCCTTTAGAAATGGGGCTGATGGTGCTCATTCAAGAACCTCTAAGGGACTAGCAAAGGCCCAGCCAGCCGCCACCACGGAATAGAAATGAGGAATGTTTTAATGTTGGCAAAATTGCTTTTAATGGCTTCAGTATGAAAGAGGAAAATTATTCTTGTTTTGATTTTCTCTTGGTTAAATTTTCTTTCAACCTCCACTTCCCCACCCCATACAATGGTGATTATTTTCCCCAATCTGTTGTGTGTGACTAATTATTAACTGCCAGTGGTAACATCCAGACAAGTTACCACCTTCATGGAGGCATCCAGCCAAGGAGTAGAGATATGGGCCAGGGCAGTGATGAGAGAGAGAATGTGCCAGCCTCAGCACATATTCTCTGCTCCCCCTGACACCCCCTCCCCATGCTTGCCATATGTGTGTTGAGGTTTAGTATTTCAGTTGGCATGTCTCTTTGTGTGTGTGTGTGTGTGTGTGTGTGTGTGTGTGTGTGTAGGTACATATATTTGCATGTGTGTTTTGCTCTAGGGGAAAGAAAAAAATCTTAGATTAGGAGTCAAAAGATTTGGTTTTTATCCCTCATTCTACCATTCCCATGCTACTTTGATCTTACTTGATTGAATCTCTTCATTGCCATGGACCTCAATTTTTCCATCCATCAAAGGGGATAACTAAAAACTCACTATAAGAATAATGAGCAACAAATTGAATGGGTATGGAAACTCTTTGAAAGGTTAATGGCATATAGTATGATGATGTTGAAGTTGTTTGTCCTTTGTTTTCTAAGAGGACCATGACATTAGGGAAGTGATGCTATGAAATGAAGTGAATTGCATTTAAGTGAGGGAAGGCTGTGTAAGGTCACCTACCTCAATTTCCCCTCCAGATCCATCTGGGTCCAGTGGCCAGACAAAAATTAGAATATCTTGATTGAAGCCAGTTCCAATAATCTTGTGATAAAGGGAGCCATCTACATCCATAATGAGGATTGTGGGAACTGAGTGTGGATGATGATATAGCATTTTTACTCTTTTTGTTGTTTACTTGCATTTTGTTTTCTTCCTCATTTTTTTCCTTTTTGACCTGATTTTTCTTGTGCAGCATAATAATATTTTATTATAACTTTTTATTGACAGAACATATACCTGGGTAATTTTTTTACCACATTATCCCTTGCACTCACTTCTGTTCCAACTTTCCCCTTCCCTCCTTCCACCCCCTCTCCTAGATGGCAAGCAGTCTTATACATGTTAAATATGTTATGGTATATCCTAGATACACCCAGAGAAGGGTGTAGCTGTGCAGCATAATAATTGTAGAAATATGTATAGAAGAATTGCACATGTTTAACATACATTGGATTACTTGCCATCTAGGGGAGTAAATGGGGGGAAAGGGAGGAAATTTGGAACAAAGGTTTTCAAAGGTCAATGTTGAAAAATTATCCATGCATATGTTTTGAAAATAAAAAGCTTTAATAGTTTTTAAAAAAGATTAAGATATCTTGGGGTTTACTGGCTACATTTCTTTCTTAAGGACCACATTTTAAACCAAAACCACTTTGATTCTCATTGATTGGCCATCAATAGGTCCCAAGTCAAGTCCCATTTGGTCATTTTTGGGGTACTTAAAAAAGTGTGGGAGAGGAGAGATATTAGACTGACTAATAAAGTAAAGGTCTACAGAGCTGTTATGCTGACCTCATTCCTGTATGCCTGTGAAACCTGGATAGTATACCAACATCATGCTGGGAAACTGAATCACTTCCATTTGAATTGTCTTAGGAAGATTCTGAAGATCACCTGGCAGGATAAGAAACCGGATACTAAAGTCCTTTCTCGAACTAAACTGCAACACATTGCAACTCTACTGCAGAGAACATAACTCTGTTGGGTTGGCCACATTGTTCAAATTGCCAAAAAAATTATTTTATGGAGCACTCACACAGAGCAAATGCTCACAAGGTGGTCAGAAAAAGTGATATAAGGACACTTTCAAGGACACTGTCTCAAGAACTTTAGAATTGATTGTATGACCTGGAAGACACTGGCACAGGACTGTTCAGCATGGCCTGCCCTCATCAGAGAAGGTGCTGCACTATATTAGCAAAGCAAAATTTAATTAGCCCAAAGGAAACATGAGATATGCAAAAGTAGAAAAGCTACTCCAAATGTTCATATGGACTATTTATGTCCAATCTGTGGCAGACCCTTCTGGACTCATATTGGTCTGATTGGCCAGTCTTATACACTATAACTCAACTCTAACCTAGTGATGTCATTTTGGTCCTCTTTGAGAATGAAGGACAACAACCAACCACCAATCAACCATTCATTCATTCATTTATTTATTTGTTCATTCATTCATTTAGATTTTTGGACTAGGTAAAAGAAGAGATATTTTTGCTTCTATTGCTACTTCACCTGAATCACAGAATGGGTGCAGCCTCAGTCAAACTGAAACCCATTGAAGACCTTAGCTTAAGGCCAAGGTCTCCCATTTCATCCAGGGTCATATTCAATTGTCCAGATCTATATCTTATCACTGGATCCAGATGTTCTGGAAGGGAAAGTGAGGAAGGTAACCTTGCACAGCCTTCCCTCACTGAGATCCAATTCACTTGTGCATCACCTCTCTGATATCATGGTCCTCTTCAAGAACCAAGGACCAACAGCAATTCTTCCAGATCAAAAAGTATTTATCATAATGACAGTTCCTTGCCATTCCTAGAATCTATCCAGAAAATTCTGCCTTATTTCTCCTCCTCATAAAGGCCTTTTCTATCCATTGCTATCTGGAGAAAATGTCACCATTTCAGGATTCAATGAAGGAAATTCTCCTTTAGAAGTAGTGAATCCTAGATTCTCACACAGGGGTATAATCTAAACGAGAGTGTTCAATTCTCTCTTATATGCAGATAAATTCAATTCAACAAACATCCTTTAAGTAGCTTGTTTGTGCAGGACATTATAGGAGGTGCTCTGGGACATATAGAGGGGAAGAAAACCCAGTTTTTGTTCCTTATTCAGCTAACAGGTTAGTAGCAGGGGAATAAGATGTACGCATTGAGGGACCATATTATTTGTCTTTGTATCCCAAGTACTGAGCTGGGTAGCACAGTAGATAAATCTCTGGCCCTGCATCAGAAAGACCTCAGTTCAAATTTAACCTCAGACATTTCCTAGCGATGTGATTCTGGACAAATGACACCTCTTATCTGCTTCAGTTTCCTTTTAAAGTTTCTGTAAAAGGGCAGTAATATTAGTATTTGCCTCCCAGAATTGTTATAAGGAAAAAATGAGGTAATACTAAAGTGCTTTTAAAATCTTAAGGTAGTGTGTAACTGCTAGTTATTGGCATAGTATCTGGCACATGATAAGCACCTAATAATTACTTGTTGACTGAAGTGAAATAAGTCCTGTGATCATAAAACTGAAAGGACTTCAGAAGCCATTTTGTTAAAACTCTTCATCTTACAGATGAGGAAACTGAGGTCCAGGGAGGTTACATGACAGCTAACTTGCAATATAATACAACACTTGTTCTGCCCCATGAGGAATACAGCCTATATTATGACATAATCCTTCAGAGAAGGGAGAGATTCTTTTAGGTTAAGTGGCGTCAGGGTAGATAAGATAGCTATGATGTGGTGGTAAGAGCACTGGATTTGAAACCACAAAACCTGGGTTCAGTTCCCAACTTTGTTATTGCTGATTAGGTGATCTAGGGAGAATTCACTTTCCTTTTCAGAAGAAGGAGGAAGTTGGCTGACTTGATTTCAAAATTTCTTTTTGCTCAAATATCTTTATCCCACTATTCCTAAAGAAGAGAAACTTGGCCTGGACTTTTTAAGAATTAAGTAAAATTTTTCAATGCAGAGAGTATAGAGGAAATCATCTAAGGTATAAGTAAGGACAGGAAGGTCTGTTATGCTACACAAACCTAAAATACAGTGTGTGGGTCTGGCAAGAAAATCTATTCTAATTCTAGAAGAATTTTCCAGACTGGTAGTTTGGGAGGAATAATATTGCTGGCCCTTGGTATCTGAGCATTAACGTTATAAGGCCCCTGCTCCCTAGTAGCTTCTCAAGAGTCAGAAAAATCCCTAAAGTTTCCAGAACATTTCTGATAACTATTGAATAGTAGGCCAGTTGGTCAGAGACTTACATTTAAACCTGAGGCTCTCTTTCTTTTAAAGTAATGGAAAGAACTAACACTAAGTGAAGTGAACAGAACCAAGAGAACATTGTACATAGTAACAACAAGATTGGTTAATGATCATGTTTGATGGACTTGGCTCTTTTCACCAATGAGGTGATTCAAAGCAGTTCCAATAGATTTGTAATGGAAAGTGCTATCCTCATCCAGAGAGAGAACTATAGACTAAATGTGGATCAAAGCATAATATTGTCACTTTTTCATTGTCATTGTTTGTTTTTTTTGCTTGGGTTTTTTTCTTGTAGTTTTTTCCCTTTTGATCTGATTTTTTTTTTTGGGGGGGGGGGGGGTTGCTCAGCATGACAAAAATGGAACTCTTGTTTAGAGAAACTGCAAATGTTTAGCCTGTATCAGATTGCTTGTTGTCTGGGAGAGGGAGAAGTGGAGAAAAGAGGTGGAAAAAATTGAAGCACCAGGTTTTGCAAAGGTGAATGTTGAAAACTATCTTTGCATGTATTTGGAAAAACAAAATGCCATTAAAATTTTTAAAAAGAGAAAGTTAATGAGGGTAATACTCGTGAAACAGGAACAAGAAGCCTCAGAGGGTTCCCATTTCTAATTTTCCAAAGAACAAAATTCCTGGCAAATCTTCCTGAAGATATGAAAGGACATAAGACTCTCAGAGCCTTCTGGAAGCTTCCCAGCAGGAGAGAACAGCCCAAAGGAGAGAATTTAGAGTAGAGATGGGAGGAGTATGTGCATTACCCCTTCAAAAGGTATGAACTTGTATAATCAGGCTTTCAGAAAAGGAGGCTGGGAAAGGGAGGGAGGTAAGTGAGAGTCAAGCCAAAGAGATGTCACACCCCAAGGAGGCAGAGAGGGTAAAAGAAGAGCAGCTAAAACAAAGGGAAGAAGGAGGAGGAGGACAGCTGAATGCTCATGCTGAGGGCTCCTCTCTCCAAATGAGGACACTGAGAAGGTTAAGGGCGGGGATTCTCCTACTTCTCCTCCTCCTCCTCCTCCTCCCCCTCCTCCTCCTCCTCCTCCTCCTCCTCTTTCTCCTCCTCCTCTTCCTCCTCCTCCTCCTCTCATGCAGTTTGGGATTCCCCCCACCTTCTCTATCCTCCCCATCAATAGTTACAGTCAGTTCCAGGAATGGCTCTTTCTTCTTCCTCAGCTGATATAGAGTTATACAGGTACATAGGTCATAAAGAATATAGGAAAACATGGGGATTAGAGATTGGACTTGTGGTTTCCATGGTAAATGAAAATCCCAGGTAAGGAAATCTCAATCTCCCCATATTGGTTAATTTTTTTTCTGTAATTTTTCATTGAGAGTTTCCTAGAGTACTGAGAGATTAAGTGACTTGCCTCAGGATTATACAGTTTATATGTCACTTTCCTGCTCTGGGCCTCAATTTCCTTATCTGCAAAATGAAGAGTAGAACTTAATATTTTCCCTGGAGCTTTCTACTTCTAAATCTTACATCATAAATCCTACACAAGCAGGACTAGATTCAGATTTTCTGCTCAACTTTCTATCCCTTGTGCTAAATTGCCTCTAGACAAAAAACAAGAAAACAGGAGGGAAAAGCAAAAAATAAAACCCAAAGCAACTTGTATAAATATCATGCCACCTGTAAATAAGCCATGTTATTTGAAGAACTATTTCTAAATTTATTTATTCATTTTAATAGTATTTTATTTTTTCAAATCCATGCAAAAAGTTTTCAATATTCACTTTTACAAAACCTTATGTTCCAAATTTTTCTCCCTCACTCCCCTACCCCCTCCTCAAGACAGTAAGCAATCCAATATAGGTTAAACATGTGCAATTCTTTTTGAAGAACTGTTAAGAAGACATCTATCATGTGTCAGACACTGTTTAGTTATGGGGATACAAACACACACCCAAAAACCTAACAAGTCTGTCCTCAAGGAAATTACACTTTATTGAGGGAGATGATTTATAAAAAATACAAAATGAATACAAATAGAATATAAATGCTCACTTGCCAGAAATTCTGTAAAATAGACTTCTGCATTGGATGGGATATTGGACCAAAAGAATCCTGAAATCTTTTCACAAATATCAAGTTTCTGCTATATCTATTTTCCTTTTAACATCTTTTTGAAGTAGAGAAGGGACAAGAAGTATTCTAATTTTGAGTGGTCCCAAGGATGGAACTAAGACCAGGATCTGGGATCAAAGTACTAAAGAAAGAGCACCAAATTTGGAGTCTAAAGATCTGGATTGGAATCATGGTTCTGCCACTGTGTGACTGTGGACAAGTCCCTTTCCTGCCCTGGGTCTTAGTTTCTCTATGCTTTCTAGTTCTGAATCTTATAGTCATGTCAGTTACAGAGTCAGATTTCAGCTTGATATAAGGAAAAACTTCTTTCTTTGGGCTCTTTTGAGAAATTGTAAGTTTTTTGTTAAGTCAAGGATTTACAGCTATTTAATAGTGGATGTAGAAGGGATTTCTGTCCAGGTATAGACTGGACTAGTTGACTTGCAAGTGTGAGATTCTATAATTATTACAGAGAGAGAATCTGAGAGTCAAAGAAAGTCAACCGCAAGGCATTGAATGATTCCTGACTAGGATATGATTTTTGTTCCAGAGCTGTTTGGATCATGATGCACCTCCTGACTTGCTCCTTGGTTAGAATCAAACAGTAATTCTCTCAGGATTACAACAGAGAGGACAAGGACTGGCTATCGTCACAGTAGCCCTGACCTGACTTACTTCCTTTCTATTGTTCAGCTTAAGCCAAAAGAATTACTGCCTTTTATGGAATCACCCACCACCCTGAGCCTAGTCACATCAGGTGTCTTAGGGTGGCATGAATTAAAACTGTAGGTGGTGTTCCTAGGGAGTAAATAGACAATGTTTGCAGCTGACAGCATCGCCATTTACAGTGTTTTCCTCAGCAGCAGCTGAAGCGTGGGAAAACAAGCTGAGATGAGTTTAGGTCTTAGAAATCAAGTGATGCTGGAAGATCTGAGCACTGGATGGGAGAAGAATGAAGCCAATCCAACACTGAAAAGTTATTGGATCCTAAGCAAGACACTCGGTCTCTCTAAGACACAATTTCCTCACATATGGAGATAATTAAACATCTAGAATCCAATTTACAGGATTGTTGTTAAGATCGAATGAGGGGCAGGTCTGTGATATAGTGGAAAGGATACTGGCTCCAGAGCCAAAGACCTGAATTACAATTCCACCATTGCCTCTTGATATTTTTATGAGTTTGAATCCTGTCACTTATTGTCTATATTACCTTATGTAAATCACTTAAACTTTCTGAGATTCAGTTTCCTCACCTATAAAATGATTAAAAGTTGAACTAGATGAACCTTAAGGTCTTTTTCCTCAATAAATTTATCATTCTATGACTATATATATATATATATATATGAAATGAGAAAGATTTAAAGGGTTATATTGTATATTATACATTATATCATGTTATATTTAATTACATTATGGTAGATTGTGTGGTTTTATATCATATTGTTAGGTTACATTGTTATATCATATTTCATTATGTTATGTTATATTGTATAATTTTATATTGTATTATGTTATATTGTTAGGTGACTATTATTTCATATTTCATTATGTTATATTGTATTAAATATTATATTATATTTTATGGTTTATTATATTAATTATAGTTTATTATATTAATTATTATGTTAGGCTATAAGATGTATTATTATTATGTCTCTTACTATAAAGGGCAATATATCAATATAAGCTGGATACAGCTTGGGTGGGCTTATGACGTGTGATTCTGAGAAAGGCAATTTCAAAGGTTAAAGTCACCAGCCCTGCTTGGGGGAGGGTGGTGTGGGTGCTGCAAATATTCCTGAAACCAAAGTGGATCTGTAATTCCTGGAGACTTGGATTACAGACTATCCATTTTTGCTAGGCTTGGAACCCTATGGATTCTTGGTTCTAGATTCTAAATCTTAACTAAGTGGTGTTGACTCCCTAAGGGGCCCTGGCTTATTTTGCTTTGAGGAAATGATGTGTTGAGTGCTGATGCAAAGGCCTGCAATAAATGATTGGCACAGCCCTTCTGTACATCAAACAGCTCTTAAATAATAATATTTTGATGAGTTAAGTGTAAATGAATGGGAAACACATGGATTAAATTTCCGTGAAATGCATATGGATATAAAAATGAAAGGAAAGGGGCTTGGGAAGCACATGCTGGGATTTATTTTACCTAAAGCAGCTCCCCCTCCAGACCCCAAATCATTTGAGACATTTGATGTATTCCAAGAAGGGCTGTCTTTTCCCAGCCCCCTACAAGACCCTCCAATGTGGGAGGAGGGAGAGAGCAAAGGTCTTCTGATGGAAGACATGCAGAAACCACATGTGGGTATTGGCATTAGCCCCAGCTTGTTCCTTCTGCCCTGTTGGAGCACTTTTGGGATGGAAGAGAGAGCATGGTGCTTGTTCACAGCTCAGCCTGTGGAACGGCTGATAACTCAACAGCCGAAATAGACCCTGGGTCTCTGCTCATCTAGGGAGCCCCAGAGCTGATTGTGTGATGCATCAGAAAAAAAATGTAAACTAAATAATGTTTAATTGACAGAGCAGATTGTTTACTTTCAAATAATTGCACTAAATTGCAGTGCTTAAAAAGTACTTAGTCTCTGCTGCTTGCATCTTTCAGCCTATTACAGTGCAGAGGGAGTTATGGGAATGGGGGATGGGTGCAACCATCTAGTAATAGGCAGATGGGGGAATCAACTGTAATAAAGACACCCCCTCCCTCCCAACATGCAAACAAATGGTTGGACTGCTAGTTTTATCTATACTCTATATGTTTATATGGACAGCCTTGATGACTAAAACTTTACCACTTTTTCCCTGGGGGTCATGACTTGGTTCTTTTGAATCTCTTCAAGAATGTTTGATGTTGCACTGGTTTTTTCAGTACCTTATTTGTTCACATCATCCTAAATTATTCCAAAACATCTATACTGGGGACTAATTCCCATTGGGAAGTGCATGCTATTGATGTCAGATTAATGTTCTTTCCTTGGAGATCAATGACACCATATTATATAAGTTCTTTACTTGCCTCTCTGACCACTCCTTTCTTCACTCTGGAGCCTCCTGTCTTGACCGGTGATCCCTAGTCATGTCCACCATTTCTAGAGGCACCTCAGCTACGCTCCCATCATTCCTGCATTGACTCATTTTCTGAACTTCCCTACCTCTCACCAGCTAGCTGCCTTGACCTGCCCTGGCTCTCTCCTCAACCTCTCCTCCATACCTCTAAGCCCCCTTACTTCCTCCCCTCTCCTTTCTTTTCTTTTCCTGTTCTCTCCTGTCCTCTTCTCTTCTCTCCTTTCTTCTCCTCTTCTTCCCTCCCCTCCCCTCTCCTTTTCTCTCCTCTCCTCTCTTTTTCTCTCCTGTCCAGTTTTTTTTTCCCCACTCTCACTGCCAACATCTTGGTCCAAAATCAGAGTTGCCTTAATCCAAAGTCAATGGAGCAATTATGAAATTTTAACAAGTTTGGTGTTTTTGCTTGATGGCACAGTAAATGGAGTACTGGACCTAGAGTAAAGAAGATCTGAATTTAAATCCAGCCTTCCATACTTAGTAGCTGTGTGACCCTGAGCAAGTCACTTTGCTATTATCTGCCTCAGTTTCCTTATCAGAAAATATGAATAATAGTAGTACCTACTTCCAGGATTATTGTGACGATCAAATGAGGTATTTATAAAGTACTTAGCATTGCATCTGCCACATAGTAGATATTTAATACTTGTTTCCTTCCTTCTTTCCTTCCTCCCTCCCTTCCTTATTTCTTTCTTCGCTCCCTCCCTCCCTTCTTCCTTTCCTTCCTTCCTTCCTTCCTCCCTTTCTCCCATTCCTCCCTTTCTTCCCCTCTTCTTTCCTGCCTTCCTTTCTTCTTTCCTTCCTATCAAGCATAAGGTTGTCTCATTCAGGTATTTCTGAATACTCAGTCTCTGGTGATTGGCCTTGGGCTCTGACATCTCTAAAGTGACTGTCCCAAGACCAAAGTATCAGAAGGAGGTCTACCTGTGCACTGGCTTTGGTTCATGTTGGCTTCACTAAAGCTACTTTTCCCTGACCACTTTAACCGTTTACTTCTAAGGTCAATGGGTATTGCCCCATCAATTTCCTTAGCTATTTTCTCCATAGACAATGAAAAACAGACATAAGACAACTATAAAATAAATGTTGGATTTTGAGATAGAAGAATGATTTAAGATCTCAACTCTGATACTTATTATCTGTGTGACTTTGAACAAGTCATTTACAATCTCATTGGACCTCAGTTTCACCATCTGATAAATGAATAATTAGACTAGGTGGCCTATTAGGTCCCTAATAGGTTCTAAAATGTGCTTCTAAGATACATAGGGTAACGTTCAAACCAAGTAAATCTTGTTCTTTCATCAAATGGAAAAGTGATAAAGCTTTTCTTTTTCTTCTAACCGGAAATGAATAAAAAAAATTAGTTGTAAAAGAGACCTTAAGGATCATCTGGATTAACCCCCTCATTTTGTAGATGAGGAAATTGAGTCTCTGAGAAAAAAAAATAGATTGCCTATGATCCCATAGGAAAGAAATAGCACAATTGGAGATTTGTCAGAGCATCAATTCAATTGAATAAACATTTATTATATATCTATTTAATAGATAAATGTGTAAGGCACTATGTCAGATGTGGCAGATACAAAAAAGATAACACAGGCCCTGCTCTCAAGAAACTTACGATCCATTGGGATGGGGGGGATATACATCAGTGTGATATAAGGGAGGAGATAAATTCTAAGGAATCGTCTAATCACAGTTCTGTGATTCAAGGAGAAAAAAGCTTATTTTCATTTAGGGAAAGGAAACTAAAATAAGGAGAATGAATGGAGAAGCTTCATAAGAAGGCAGTGATCTAGCCCCAATAGAAGGGAGAGAATTCAATCAACAATGGAGAAGATGAAGGATCATTCACATTTTCAATAAGCCATTAACTAAGAATTTTTTATTAATATGCAAACTCCTTTAAAGAAGGAGAAAAATAATTTCCCTCAGTAGTTTTATTTTGCCATGCAGATGATTTATTAATAATTAATTGGCCAGAAGAGATTAAAGAACATGTATATAGCACTATAAGGTTTATGGAAGTATTTCCAGTCTCCAATTTCTCTTTGTTAATTAACTGATGATTGTTGGTAAAGCCAGAATCTTATGAGAATGAGTTGGCTTCATTAATATTTTCAAAAACTCTTGGGACAATGTGACATAGTAAATAGAGAGCAGTGTGACCCTGAGCACATCATTTGACTTTTTTATGCCCATGGCAATTTTCTAAAATTATAGGTTTTAGAGTGAGTGGTGATTCCATGTCAGTTAAGAGTTTTCTCAGTTGGAGTTGACTATGCTATTGAATTCACAAGTGTGGTTTGTCTTTTTATTATTATATTTTGGAAAGCTTATCTAAATCCCAGGGCACTTGATCATTTCTCTATCCAGCCTGTGGTATCAACACCACTCCTATTCTGACAGTCTCTGAGAATTTTCTCATGTATAAAATGAGGATGGTGGGGTAAGAATCCCCCCAAGATCCCTTCTAGATCAAAATCTGTGATCCTATATTTGTCAGGTGCAATCTTCTCATCTTATAAATCAGAAAACCATAATTCGGAGAGAGAAGGGAACATGCTCAAATTCATATCAATTGTTAGTGACCACATTAGTATTCCAACCAAGGCCATGTGAGCCAGCTTAAATCAGCCAGAGAAAGTAATGGTGAAATTTTCAATGTAAGCATTTACAATTAGGGAAATCACCAAACAGGACAACTGAGTGTTGCAGTAGGCAGAGCGGCAGGACTGGAGTCAGCAAGGCTCATCTTTTTGAAGTCAAATCCAGTCTCATAAATTTCCCAGCTGTGTGACTCTGGGTAAGTCACTAAACCCTAAAATTTGCACCAGTTTCCTCACCTGTAAAATGAGATGGAAAAGAAAATGAAAAATCACTCTAGTATCTTTGCCAAGAAAACCCTAAATGGGATAACAACAAATCAGACATGACTGAACTGAATGAACAACAAAATCACGAATTGCTATAAGTCAGGGCTTCATTGGTTTGTTGATTGTCTAGTATTAAGAAAGTGGTGGAGAAAATGTTAACAATACAACTTAAACTTGACTAAAATTTGCTGTGTGTACAAATTTGGAGGGGGGAGGGTACATGCTAAACATATACCATCATGTCCCTAATTTCACCTAAGTGGTTTTATTTTGTCATTCTGATACTCTTTGAGGGAACAGAACTTAGTTTTGTGTCTGTGTTTTGCAGGTAGGGTTGGGATTGGAGAGGGAGAGGAGCACACAACATGGAATACCAATCCCTAGGTTTCCTATCTCCCAGGACAGTTACATAATGTCTTCTTACAGTTCCCACAACATAATTTCTCTATTTTCTTTCCCATCAAAGGATAGTATAGTAATGATTTTTTAGAAAATTTTTAAGGGAGAAACAACATTTTTGCCAGATTGGTTTTACCTCTTTATTGTGAAGAAGGATGATTATAATCTCCATTTTTCCCAGTTACTTCTTACCTTTCCAAAGCCAAGAGCCTCAACTAAAATCCAAGTTAAATTGCCTAAAGAGTAGTAATTTTCCTACTAGATTCTTTTTTCCCTTTCTTGGAAGTGGAAAGAACAGACAGAAATCTAAAGAAAATCTAAAGAAACAGAAAGAAATCTAAAGGGTTCAAAGGCTGGCTCTGCCATTTATTATGGGTATGATTTTAGGCAAACCTCCTAACCTCCCTGGGTCTGATTCCTCACTTGTAAAAATGAAAGAATTGGACCAAATGGCCTTTCCAACTCTACATTTATAACCTAATCCTATGATATTTTTTCCCTTCCCTAGTCTTTCTTCATTTAGCTCTTTCTTTCTAGTCTA
Source organism: Sarcophilus harrisii (assembly GCF_902635505.1). NCBI lineage: Eukaryota > Metazoa > Chordata > Mammalia > Dasyuromorphia > Dasyuridae > Sarcophilus > Sarcophilus harrisii. The sequence continues at coordinate 467,366,601 of NC_045427.1, read as the reverse complement.
ACCAATGTGTCCTGGAAAGGAACAGAAGATAATATCATTCTCTCAAGAAAATTCACAGGGAGAACAAAAATAATCAAGTTTCTAAAGTTTTGTCACAAGCAGAGGCAATGAGCCTTGTTGTCTGCTTTATGCCATCAGACACATGGCAAAGTTTACATAATATAAACTTGTGTGTGTCTACATGTCTATGTGTATGCGCATGTGCGCACGTATACTTAAAACTGATTTCCAGGGTAGGAATTCTTTGTTGTCAGTTTCCTTCTGGGTGAGGAAATGACATTCTTGTTCTTGGGGAACCAAAATATAAAGCCTTAGCCCAGCCAAACAACAAAGGATGTTAATAAGCCCTCCTGATCTGCCAGCGTCTGCATTACCTGAGTTTCCCCTAAAAGCACAAATGAGGGCAATCGCCAGCTTCTAAATATAGGTATTTGTGGGAGTCTGTTGGCAGGAACAAGAAAGGTTTGCTTCAGTGCTGTGGTTTGCCTTGAAACCCAGTCAAGCCCCAACTTCTAAACACAAAGCAGCTGTTTTGCCCAGTCTCCAAGCCTAGATGTTTCATATTGATAGCTGTTTCTCCTCTCTCTCTCTCTCTCTCTCTCTCTCTCTCTCTCTCTCTCTCTCTCTCTCTCTCTCTCTCTCGCTCTCTCTCTCTCGCTCTCTCTCTCTCTCTTTTCTTTTTCTCTCTTTCTTTGTGAGTTCATTACTAAAGTGGCATAGTGTAAATGAAATTGGGTTTGCCACAAGTCCAGAGAGAGCATTATCTGCCATAGACAATCAGGGATTTTCAGAGGATCTGTATGTAAATTGTTCTGGGCATATCTATCCCCTAGCCCCAATGTTTACAGAAGAAAGGAAAAAATAGAAATCGATCTATGAAGCTGGTACAGGGGGTGGGTCAGGCAGGGCAAAGTATTCTGTTGCGGCCCTTTCAGGCACATGAAATGCCAGCTGATCTTTATCTGGGCCCAAACGGGGGTATCTTTAAAGAAAATCTCATGTTCCACACTCTGAGCCAGTTTCGTACTTTCCTATCCTGGGCAAAGAGTTCCATCATTGAATCTGCCCTGATCAGGTAACATCCCTAGTACCGTAGCAAGCATTCCGATCTTGCCTCACCACCTAAATTTTTTTTTTTTTTTTTTTGGCCCTTTCTGGGGAGGTATGGTCTTGCCCCTGATCCTGTCTCTGGCTTCCCAGTCCTGGGTGTCACATTTCGAGCAATGGCCCTGTTCACATTGTAGTTTTCCTTGAAATGGCCATTTCTGAGGGGCCCTGATGCCTTTGTACATGGGTTTGGGGAGGTATGTGTCCCCACTCGTATAAGTACAGATGTCCCTATGTATGCATCTATTCAGAAATTTCACAGCAATAAATCAAACTGTTTGACAATTCCACGTAAGCAGGGGAACATGGAACTTCACAGTGGCCAATGCCTTTTAGCTGAGGTCTATAAAAATAAAGACTGGCTTCAACAGCCTGAACTTTGGCAGGCATTGAGCCCGGGCTTCATGCCTCTCAGTATAACATTTGGCCCTCTTGGACTTCCGCGTCTCTAAAATGGCTGCAAACATGAAGATCCTTCTGTGGCTGTGTTAGAGGGGTCAAGGGCCATTTCTGTGTTAGACCTAGTCCCTGGCTCTCTACAATGTTTGGGTCCTGGGCCAGGCTATAATGTGACTTTTTTGGGGTGGTGGGCTGGGAAGGGAGGGCCTTCAGTGGGGGTGGTGTCCAATCATGTGGCTGCCAAACTTGGCAGGCGTCTTTCTGTTTTCTTAGCACAGAGAGCCCAAGAGCTCTTGGGAAGCAATTTTCAAACCCTGCTCTGCATCCCTTACCTTCCTTCTTTTCCTTCATCCCCACTAACCGCCAACTCTGACCCTTCCCGCTCAGTAGCGGGAGACAGGCCAAGGACGTGAATAGCAATGAAGACATTCTCTGAAATGACATTTTCTGATGGCTGAATGCTGGCAGGCTAAATCATGGGGAAGTGGTACATTTTTCTCATCTATCCCCAAAGCATCCTAAATATGTTCCCTCCTGGACAGAAAAACCACAGTAATGTCCCTCTTTCCCTCCTCCCACTTCCCATCCCCCTTTTCCTCCACATCCCCCCATCAGGGAGGAGAACACCCTCAGCACTATGTCTGCCAAGGCAAGGAACACTGGGGAAGTCTGATGCTCACTGGGGGTTTAAGCCCTCCTTGCCAATCACATATTCTGCCCAGAAATTAGCCTCTCCATGATTCCTAAAGCCGTTTTTCAAAATCAGACTTTTTCCACTTTGTGTAGACCAACCTGTTATCCTATCTTTGACAGCTTGGGTTCAATACATACATATATACATACACAAATATATTCTGTTTATATGTGTGTATATATTTATAAGTGTGTTTATACATTAGTATACACACACACACACACACACATACATACACACATGGTATCTCTAAGGAGCTTCATTAGGGAGAAAGAATGGATAAGTGTGAAAACTAAACAATTCAAGACCAGGAGTGATAATACGAATCTATAGTTCCTGCTTCTATGAAAGCTGAAGCTGTTAGATTGTTGAGTTCACAACTAAGCAATAGTGGATTTAAACCAAATGAGTGTCTACCCTAAGTATGACATCAATATGATGAAGGGGCAAGAGGAAGCCACCAGACTGCCTAAGGAGGGGTGAATCAATCAGGTCAGAAACAGAACAGATCAAAGTCTTTGTACTACTTAGTTGTTGGGTTGCCTTGGTGTGACTATACACAGCTAATGGGTAAGATAGGAGATCCAATTAAAGATACAAGAGACCTTAGACTTCCTGCCCTTGGACGGAGGTGTTGATGAATGGTGAAGTGACCTCCCAGAGTAAGAAACAACAGCAGATAGGCTTTGTAGATCATCTGCCCATGGTTAATGGAGAGACAGCACTGAAACATCCTAAGATTGAGAACTGGCAGCCAACCTCAGAGATCATCTCACACTTCCAACAGCTGCATAAGCAGTGAGTCCTGGAGCAGACTGAGAAGGGAGAAGGGAGTGCCTTTTGATAATAGCTGATAAGACTTTTTGGTGGAGGTGAGAGTCTGTCTAGATTTTGAAATGTAGCATGTGGCTAAGCCAGAATTTGCCAGAGCCAGTTCAAGCCAGCTTGTCAAGCTTCAGTGTGAGAATTTACATCTTGGCAATCAACAAATGCTACAAATCAAGAGCTTTGTTGATTGTCTAGTTAAGGTGTCCAATAGACAACCAGCAACACTCCTAAGTACAGCCAGAACCAGATTTAAGTGTAATTGATAAATATTTTTTAATCAAAAAAATCATAAATAATAGTATATTTCAAAATTAAGTCAATATGGGACCCACGGGAATATTTATGTATAGAGTAGAAATCCTCCTTTTATTAGAGTTTGATGTCACTGATCTAGAAAAAAAGTATTAATATTGCAGATTAAATTTAAGTGTGTATATATTCTTTCCCTTACTGCCTGATAGTTCTTAAACGTTTATCAGCACACCCCTGTAGCTATGTGATAAATAAGGATTATCAACCTCTGTAGGAAATGGGAAACAGATCATAAGATAATATATTAAAGCTAGAAGCGACCTCAAAGAAACTCATCTAATCCAACTCCCCTCTTGTACAGTTGAGTAACTGAGGCTGAGAGAGATTAAATAACTTACCGACAGTCACACAAATAGCAAGTGTGAGAGGTAGGATTTGAATACAGGGCCTCTGCCTGCACACATCTATAAGCCATCCTTTATCAGTGGCTTATATAAAATCTTCATTTTTGATCCATGGGTATATCAACTTCCCCCAACAAGCCTTCATTGAGAGCTGCTTGCAAAATATTCACTGAGATGCTCTCTCCTTTAACTTTCTGGTCCTGTATTTGAAGGTGCTGATGCGCAGTCCCAGAGCAAGAAACAATAGCAGACAGGCTCTACAGCTGATCCTCCCATCGTGAGTGGAAAGGCAGCATTGAAGCATCCTGAGATTGAAAGCTGGCAACTGGCTTTAGAGATCAATTCTCTACTTTCTACAGCATCATCTTAGGCTCAGAATTCACTTCACCTGCACACTCCCCTTTGCCTGCTTAACCCTCGGGTGGAAGGAGGAGGAGGGAGGCAGGGGAAGGTAAAAGGAGGCCTGAGGTCAGGCCAGTCTGGGAGAGTGAAAAAGGAAAGCAATGTGGCTTTATAAGCAAAGGCTGGTTTGGTATGGGAGGAAATGACCTTCTTGGATAGCAATGTGGTGAGCTAAAGGAGACATATCTGAAGTGAAGGGAATAAGGAAATTATAGTAAAACAAAATCTAATGCCTCAGGAGGTTAATGAGAAAGTTTTGAAGTTTCCACCCAGCTTCTCTGCCTTGGTATTTGGGGCCCAAAAAAGGCTTTGAATATTCACAGGGCCATGTGGCCTTGGTGATGAATATTCTAGACCTCAGAACACCCCCTACCCCCTGCTCTGTGCCCACCAGTCAGAAAACCCTGGCTTTGTGCAGAACACATCAATTGTACTCCAAGAAAAAAAGCATTTACCTCCTTTTCCCCATCCTGGTTCCCCTGTCCTACAAATTTATTCACCTAAAAATGAAAGGGATACATGGTTCCCCAATTTCTTTGGGAAAGGTGTGTTAAACCAATCTTTACAGAACAGTGTATGTGACTAGGGAATGTCACTATGACTTGCCTTTTCACTTCAATTCTACAAATAGTATTAAATATCTACTATGAACAGAGTACTGGGCTTAGCATTAAAGAGGTAGGAAGTTTAGTTTGTAAGGTCTCAGGGACATAATATGTTAGTCAATCTGTGATCTCATGGATATGGGTGGTCAATCAAAAAACATTTTTAAACTACCTACTATGTGCCAGATATTGTGGTAGGTGGGGAGGGACAATAGTAAAGATAAAAATTCATTCTGCTCTCAAAAAGCTTATATTATATAAGAAGAGAAATACATACATATATGTGAGTATATATATATATATATGTAAACATATATATGCATAAATGTATATATAACCACATATATATGGATATATAAAAAGATTTATATATAAAATGGATATAAAGTAATTAAAGGAAGGGTAAGCAGAAGCAGCTGAGTACGTTGAAGAACAGCTTCATATTTAAGGTGTTATTGAGCCTTAAAGGACACTCTATAAAGTAGAATGAGAAGAATATGTTGGGATTTAGCTCACTACAAAGTCATGGAGATGCAGGTGGAGTATAATATATGAGGAACAATAAGAAAGCTGGCTTAGGTGTATCTTAAAGTGTGTAAATGGAAGTAATGTATGATAAGGACAAAAAGGTAAGTTGAGACCAAGTTGTAAAGAGCTTTAAATGCTAAACAGATGAATTCATGTTTTATCTTAGGAGTTACAGAGAGTCACTGGAGTTTATTGAGATGGAAAGTGAATAATAATAATGATAGCTAACATTTGTGTATTATTTATTATGTGCCAGTCACTGTGTTAAGTGCTTTACAATTAATTATCTCCATTCATCCTCATAACAACCCCAGAAGGCAGGTGCTATAATTATCTCCAATTTACAATTGAGGAAAATGAGGCAAACAAATTAAATTAAAGGTCACGTAGCTAGTAAGTGTCCTTGTCTGAATTTGAATTCAGGTCTTCCTGAATCTAAGCTCAGTGCTCTATCTACTAAACCATGGAGCTGTGTTTAGGAAAATTATATGGGCACCTGTGCAAAGGATGAATTAAAAATGGTCCTCCTGTAATATAGACTGCAAACCTATTCACAACTTATGGTGGTGAGATCATTAGAGTATTGGTTGGACTTAGATTCTGGAAGTATCCTGCAATAGTCACTTACTAGCTATGGAAAGAAGAGCCTGGAAAAGTATTTTAATCTCTCTCAGCCTCAGTTTTCTCGTCTGTAAAATGAGAATGATAATAGCACTGTACTGTTATGAGATAATATGAAAAGTACTTTGCAAACTTTAAAGTGCTTAGCTATTATTATTATCTTATATGACTCTTATATGTATCCTCCCATAAAACCTCCAAAGGGGATCCTCCCAACATGCTGAAGATGTTCCTCTGGGTCTCTCAGTATTATGAGGGTAACCTGAAACAAAATTGGCCACTGGGCAAGCCTGTCATTCAGGCTCTATCATTTCCTTCATAGTGAGGGAAGTAATGAGTTGCTGTTATCTTCTGGGGTCCTGGAATATGCTCTGCAGGTTGTCTCTCTAGCAGCATCAGCCCTGTGGATGTTTAATGCTTAGAAAATAGTTTGGGAACACCAAATCCCTTCATATCGCCCCTGGCTCCTCACTTTTTCTCTATAAATTAACTTTATGATTGGTTTAGCGTCAACACTGCAATTATTAGGTGCCTTGTGTCTAAAGGTTTCAGCAATTACTAGTCAGTGCTGGCCCCTCAATGATCAAGAGGGATGGCCTCTGTTAGTGGCCTCAGCTCAGCTTCCGGGCAGCAGCCCAGGGTCCACACTGTTTCTAGACATTTCAATTAGCCTTCACAAAGCCTCTGAGTCTGCACATCATCTTGGGCTGGCCGTTAAGATTTTATGAGACTTCTCCCTCATATCACACTTCTTCAGAGATACCCATAAATCAGAACAATCAGGCCCTGGGCAGCGGTCGCTCATGGCTTTTCTCCCCCTGAAGATGCTGCCAGCAGAAATATGTGACTATTAATATAGTATATATTCGAGTTATAAGTTAGTGTGATATCACAAAAGAATGATGTCACTGGGCTGGAAGTCAGAAATGGGTTCAAGACTCAGATCAAACACTTGCTAGTTTTATGATCCTGAGGAAGTAAGTTCATCTGAGAAAGTCTTAATTTCTTCGCCTAGACAACAGAGATGTTAATGCTTGAATTATCTACTGGGTTGTTTGGAGGAAAATGTTCAATACACTCATAAAGGATTGTGGAGATGAGAGTTGTCTTTTTTTTAAAATTCTCTATCCTCAGTAGCCTAAGACTCTCCTTTCTCTCAGTGGCCTTTACACAGATTTCTGGGGTTAACCCCATTCTACAAGCTGCTTCCCTCCACCCCACTCCACCCCAACTGTGACCAAGAACTTGGTTTTGTTCCACGTCATGGAAAGAGTATAGAACCTGGGGTCACAGACCCCCAGTTAAAATCTTTAACTGTCACTTACCACCTGCCTGACTTAACTTCCCTACGGTTTCTTTTCCTCATCTATACAATGAACATGCTCTCTTCAGTTTTAAGTCTCTGATTCCATGATTGTTAATGATAATAATACACAAATACTGGAGAAAAAAGTTTGATCTTGTGGTGGATCAAGCTCTCCCAGGACGAAATATCCTCCACATATTTAAACCATAATCTATCTATGGTTAAATGACTATACCTAAGTGGAACAATGGATAGACTGCAGGGCTGGAATCAGGAAAATTTGAGTTCAAATCTAGCCTTAGACACTTACTATCTATGTGACGAAGGCAAATCACTTAACCTTAGTCTCTTCATCTGTGAAATGAGAATAATAGCAGTACCCACCTCCCAGAGTTGTTGTGGGGCTCAAACAAGATATTTGTAAATACTTATCACAGTGACTGATGCATAGTAGGTACTATGTAAATATTAGCTATTTTCATTCTTATTATGATTATTAATATTATTAAGTTCCAGGGAGTTAGTTGCCTGTGGCATATAGAAGTTAAATAATTAGTTTAAGATCACAAGTAGAAGAGGCTGTATTAGAATCTTAATTTTTCTAATTCCAAAGTAAGAACTTTCTTTATGACTTCTCATTGCTTCTACCAATACTGTCCAAATTTCACTAACAAAGGAACTACCAGGGAGCAAATTCTCTGCCAAGGTATTGACTAGCCAACTTCTGGACTTAGAAAATTCCTTGGGACACTTGTTCAGTGTCATATACCCAGATGGAATAGAGGCAAGACCTTAACTCCAGACTTTCTGATTTTGAGACCAGCAATCTATTTATTCCTCCATGTTGCCTCTCTAATAATACTGCTCTAAAATAATGATCAATTAATAATGAAAAAATAATAATCCTTAACTACCTACCTCAGAAGAGAGGATTTTCTTTCTTCTAACTGTATGTATATGGTTTTATCCAGGGCCATCTCCAGTCATCCTGATCTGTATATGGTCATTGGACCCACATGGCTCTTGAGGGGAAAGTGAGGCAAGTGATCTTGTCCAGCCCTCCCTCACTTATATCCAACTCACCTTCATGTCATGGCATCACTCCCCTGATGTCATGGTCCTCTTAAAGAACAAAGGACAAGCAACATGTACGTGTGTGTGTATACATACACACATTCAGATATGCAAACACATATATACATATCCATATGTATATTACACACACATATATAGAAATACCCACATATATACATATCCAATATACATATACACATATATACATACTGATACATATATCACAGACATAAATGCACAATGTACATATATATGCAAATACCCACATATATATATACCCAATATACATACACACATAAAGATAAACACATAAATATATGTATATAAATATATAAACACACATATGCATACATATATAAATACCTATATATGTATTCAGTATATACAATCATATAATTATATAATATATACACCTATATACATATTCATGTACATATATAAAAACACATATACATATGCACAACACACATGTCATATATCTATTAGAATGTAAGATCCTTGAAAGAGGGAACTAATTTTATTCTTTCTTTGTCTTCTCAGTGTTAAACCAGTGCTTGGAACATAGTATATTCTTAATATACTATTCTATTGTATATACTACATCATGGTGTAGTAGATAGAACAATGGTCCCAGAGTCAGGAAGACCTTAGCTCAAAAAAACTCTTTTACTTATTAGCTGTGTGATTCTGAGCATATCATTTAACCTCTGTCGCCTTAAGTTTCTCATCTGTAAAATGGGAATAATAATAATAATAATGCTTACTATTTACAATGTTATTGTGAAGATCTAATCAAATAAGATATTTATAAAGTACTTAGCAGAGGGTCTGAAATAGAGTAGGTAGTATATAAGGTGTACCTTCCTCCCCATATAATTTATTTATTAAGGTTATATTTATTAAAGCTAGCACAGTGCTTAATTCTAGGAATACAAATTCAAACAGAAAGGTAATTCCTGCCCTCAAAGAATTTACTCTCTAACTAAGGAATACAAATATGAAGAGGAAGGAGGAGGAAGAAAGTATGGAGAGACAACCATGGGAATTCAAGAGGAAAGAAAATGTGAGTTTCCTTTAAAAGAAGTTCTGGAAGGAAAGTTATTCTGATCAATTGATTGAATGTAATGGTTGTCTCCAAAGACAATCAAGGTGGTAGAGTTAAGATGTGGCCTCAGGCTTAGGAAAACTTGGATTCAAGACCAGATTACTATGTACATATTACATGTGCCTACATGATAATCACTCAAGAAATGCTTGTTGATTGAGTGACTTATTGACCCTGGACAGAGCAGATGCTAACCTGTATTGGTAAAGGGTGTTTCTGCTTTAGGATTTCCTTATTAACACTCCACCACCGGGATCATAAAAAGGGGGAAAGGACCCACATGTGCAAAACTGTTTGTAGCAGCCCTTTTTGTAGTGGTAAAGAACTGGAAAGTAAGTGGATGCCCATCAATTGGGGATTATCTGAATAAGTTATAGCATATTAAAGTAATAGAATAATATTTGTTCCATAAGAAATGATCAGCAGGATGATTTCAGAAAGGCCTAGACTTACTTGAACTGAAGCTGAGTGAAGTGAGCAGAACCAAGAGAACATTGTACACAGCAGTAGCAAAATTATATGAGGATCAGCTGTGATGGACCTGGCTCTTTTCCATAATGAGGTGATTCAAGGCAATTCCAATAGACTTGTGATGGAGAAAGCCATCTGCCTTCAGAGAGAGCACTATGGAGACTGAGTATAGCTCACAACATAGTATTTTCACCTTTTTTGTTGTTATTATTTGCTTGCTGTGGTTTTTTCTCTAATTTTTCTACCTTTTTGATTTGATTTTTCTTGTGCAGTATGATAAATGTTGAAATACGTTTAGAAGGAAAACCACACACACACACACACACACACACACACACACACTGGTAATCACAAAAAACCTAAAACAAATTGAGTCTCCCAGCATGAGAGGTCAGGGGACAGAGTTGTCCTGGAAGCAAACAGCAGGCAGACTGGTCCAACACTTCAGTAAGACTTTCCCATGTCTTTCCTAGCTTTTCCCCAAGCACAAGAATGGAGAATGAAATCATTTAAGCCCCCATGGTCCCTGTTTGTCCCAACCCTCTTACAGCCTATTCCCTATCTCAGGAGCAGCCCCCTGGGGAAGAGGTTGGCAAGAGGGCTCCAGGGCTTGTTGTAGTAAGCACAGAAGAAAAGGTCCCAATTGGGCCTAGCCATAAAAGGCACTCAGGAAAAAATGAAAGAGAAAACCTGAAGAGCTGGAGAGCTATAAATAGCTTTCGAGATCATGAATATTACATTAGGGGTGTTGGTGACAGCTTAAGTATATTTCCATAAGGTTCCATTATATTTACGTATTAGTTAATGGATACTTAAAATATTATGTTACTGTAATGCTCATGTTTTATTAGCAAACTATCACACAAATGAAAGTTGCTAAATGTGATGGAAAAGAGGTTTTGCAATTGGATTTCTGTATTATCACGCTGAATTTCTGATTCCTGATTTACCCACCCACCCACCCACCTCCAGAGTAAATTGTGATTATTTTCCCCTCAGAGGCATATGATGTCAGCCTACTTCCTAAAGAGGTGTGAGAGGGACTCTGGGAGGCCAGGAAATAGGAGAGTTGAGGAAGAGGGGAGAGGGATTAGTAGTGGTCAGCTCTGTGTTTTTTCTCCTGGTCACTTAAAACAGAATTTCAGCATCTGCTAATACCTTATATGGGGAAGGGGGTGGAGAACACAGATGTGTGTGTGTGTGTGTGTGTGTGTGTGTGTGTGTGTGTGTGATCCTAGACTTTGGGACTTGATTGTTGTAACAAGTTGGGGAGATAGTTTGCTACTTTGACCAACTAATGTTGGTCAGCTCTATTCAGGAAAACCTAATTTAAAATCCAACCTCGGAGACTTCCTAGCAGAGTAACCCTGGGCAAGACATTTAATCTCTGATTGCCTCAGTTTCTTTAATTATAAAGTAGGGGTCATATTGTCACCTACCTCACAGGATTGTTGTGAGGATCAAATGAGAAAAATATTTGTAAAGCACTTAGCATAGTTTCTGGAACCTAGTAGGTGCTTAATAAATACTGTGTCCTTTTCTCCTTTCTCTGATCCCAGGAATCCTCCCTCCTACTTCTGGTTCCAAAGTCAAAGTACCCTTTATGGAATTACAGTGGGCCACCAAACTGGCCGCCTTTGAGATAGATTTATTGTGTGATCTAGAGCACATCTTCCTGGTCTGTGACAAATTCTCCCTCCAGCTCCATGGTGTGGGAATATCCTTCTAACTCCTTGAGATGGAGGAAAGGAGAAATCAGGGAGATGAGGCTTGAGAGAAGAGGCAGTGAGGATGGATAGGATCTTTACAGACCTCATACTGCAGTGCCTCAGTGTCATTACCACCACCACTACCACTACCACCACCACCATCGCCATCATCATCATCATCCTTATTCCAGGATTCAGGACAATTGAATTCTTGTCCTAATTCCTCCTCCAGCTGTCTTATCTTGTCCTCTAGCTATGAAATATTGAGCAAGTTGCTTTCTTTCTTCAGGTCCCTGTTCAGTCATTTTTCAGTCATGTCTGACTCTTCAAGATTCCATTCGAGGTTTCCTTGGCAAAGATACTGGGAATGCTTTGCCATTTGCTTCTCAAGCTCGTTATACAGAAGAATAACTGAAGCAAACAGGACTTTGGTAATGGTTAGTTAGTGTCTGAGGCTGGGTTTGAACTTAGGAAGCCTCAGTTTATTTCACTATAAAATGAAGGAATTGGATCTGATGACTTCCTTCCACCTCTGGCCAAGGGTTAGTGGAAAAAGCACTAACCTAAGTCTGATGGCCACTTGGTATAACCTTGGAATACTGTGCACATCACTCCCTTTCTGGCCCTCCTCACTCCCTTTTTTACAGATTAGAAAATGATTTGCCTTGTCTACTTCACAGGGCACTATGAGGATCCAATATGACTATAAATGGCAGTATGAACTCTTAAAACTCTTGTGTGTGAGTCGTCACACACCCTTTATGGGTGGTCAGCTGACCACTACTGAGTCCAAAAGAAACTTTAAAAAAGCCATGAAGTGATACTCATTGATTCATCCCCTGTCTACTTCCCAGCCTACTTACTGACTTTGCTAGCAGATTTAAGAATCCAACACATCACCAAGCTTGAGGGCAAGAGCTCAACATTCAATTGGAACCAGTTCTGTCCATTCAAAAGTCACATGGAGCAGAGACCTAGGCTGGTGAACAGTTAATTACTCTGTGTAAGAGGATGCTAAGATACTTTGTAATACAGCCTCCTGAAAGAAAGGAAGAAAGAAAGAAAGAAAGAAAGAAAGAAAGAAAGAAAGAAAGAAAGAAAGAAAGAAAGAAAGAAAGAAAGAAAGAAAAAGAAAGAAAAGAAAAGAAAAGCTGAAATTACCAAAGATCACAGGAAGAAGAAAAAAAAAACTAAAGATCTTGGATATAAGAAGATAATAAATAGGAAAAATAGTAATAGTAGAAGTAAATATGTCCTTCAAATCCAGTAAAGGAATTCAGACATCAATGAATAAATACTGTAAAACAAAGGAAAATGATCCTATCCTCAATAAGACAGAGGATTCTATGGAATGTGAGGAGAAAATGGAACCACATGATATTTTTGAGTGGTTCAAAAAAGAAATGAGATATGTGAGAACAGAATTTATGGTCTCCACAGCAAAATAATGTGCAGAATAAAAAAACACTGAAATCTTCAATGATAGTCTCATCAAAGAAATGAAAGACAACAATAGATTGGGGTATGCAAAAAGAAGGACAATCTAGAAGAAAAGCAGAAAAAAAATTAAAAGAAACTATACTGGCTGTACAAGCAAAACATATTGCTCTTAAAGATAGGATACATAGAGATAATCTAAGAATAATCAATTTCCTGTAACAACACACACACACAATTCAACACCATATTGCAGCAAAAAATAGAAGAGAACTTGCCAATATTTCTCAGCATAGAAAATTAAATATCAATTGAAAGAATTCAAAAATAATCTCCAGAAAAAAAAGAAAATAATACAAAAACCTGAGACACATAATTGTTAAATTCAATAGTTCAATTTAGAAACAAGTTCTGCAAGCCATCGGGAGAAAAACCTTCAATGGCATAGGAAAGGACATTCAAATAACACCAGAAAATGTAGAAGGGAATGGAATAAAGTATACCAAAGGGTAATGGAGCTTGGGATACAATCTATAATGGCCGACCTTGTAAATCTGAGCTTAACTATAAATGAAAAAAAAAAGTTCAATTACAGATGTATTTGAAACATTTTTTGAAAGAAAACCAGAACTGAAGAGATTATTTGCTTCTCAAATATCCCAACCAGTAGAAATTTGAGAAGAATGAATAGATGCAACAGTCAAGGACAGCAGCAGCAAAAGAGTAAGGCTGAGAGACCAGTAAAAGATTTTTAAAAATTAAATCTACACAAGGAGATAAAGATGAAGGCAGAAATCTGGTGGAGGTAACAGTGAAGAAGTAGATCTGTGCCTTATGGGTTCCACTGACAAATATTCCTATGGATGAAGAAAGATCTTTTGTAAAGGGAGTTGGGGACCTTTGAATTCGATGTGATTTGGGACTTTGCTGATTGAAAACCACTTCTCCTACTTCAGGAGGTAGGGGATTATATATCTCCTGGGAGCAATTGGCTCCCCAGGGAATGGAAAGACATGGACTTAAGAAGGAGACTTAAATATAAATGGAGAGGGAAAAAAAGGAGAGAGGATAAGTCAATGCTGTACTTCATAATTAGAGACCTGATAGGGAGGAGGCATACCATAGGACAGTGATTCTCCAATACCTGCAATAATTGACATTATTCTGGGAATGAATCACAGTGCAAAAGAGGAATCCAGGGATAGTTTTTTATACCATGAGAAATACTGAGAATGGAGACCAGATAATTACTGGAATGATGAATCAGAGAATATCTATAGTTATAAGAAAGAAAGGATGGATAATGAAGAGAGTGACAGAAATAATATCTGGAAAGGGACACAAAAAAGTGAACACATTTTTAAAAAAGAAATTTAAAAAATGTAATGAACAGGACTAGCTGAAGGGGAGAAGAAAAAGAGAAAATCTTAACTAAGAGGAAAAAAGTCAAGAACAACTATATAACCACATAAAAGCAAGAGAGGGAAAAGAACTAATAAAGTAAACTAAAAGGTAAAGGTAACAAACAAGAAAAGGGGCTTAGGAGTAAAGAAGAAAAAAAGCAGTGGAACTAGGGCCACCTTAAAAAGAGAAAGCAATTGAAAGGACATAGTATTGTTTTTACAGCAAAAGAGGGAAGAAAATTATAACTTAGAAAAAAATCAATACTAGACAAAGATGGAGGAAAATATAAGCCTAAATCTCATAACTTTAAATGTGAATGGATTAAATAATCTAACAAAACAAAAAAGAATGATAAGAAAATCATAAGATTTGGATAAGAAAATAAAATCTATAATCTGTTGTTTACAAAAAAACACATTTAAAAAAAAAAGACATACACAAAATAAACCTAAAAGGATGGAAAAATCTACTCTGTGTCAAGTAAATCCAAAAAAGCAGAAGTTGTAATCATGCTATAGAATACAAAAGCAAACAACAAAAAATTATAAAGGAGTAAATAAAGAAACTACATTATGCTGAAAGGAACTTTGGAAAACAAACCACTATTAATACAAAAGAAAATGAGACGCTGACCAAATTATAGGAAAAACTTAGAGTTAAAAAACTTATAGCATCTTCTAAATGAAATTAAAAGAATGTATCCATTTTCCAGCACCATAAAGAAACTTTTACAAAAATTGACCATGCACTAGTGCAGAGAAATACTACCAACAAATGTGAAAAGTCAGAAATGATATATCCTTTAAAATATACACTGTCTTTTCATAATTTTGTAGTCATATAAAGACATATAAATATATGTCTTGTCTTTCCAACTAGATTGTATGCTCCTTAAGGGAAGAAATCATGTTATATATGCTTTTTCATCTCCTTCATAGTATGGACCTAGGACAAACCTTGTACTCAGAAATTATACAATAAAAATGATGATGATGATGAATTGTCCAAGATCACATTAAATGAATATCCAAAACTTGTAGTTAGTATGCCCCTAAGGCAGTATTTTATAGTAGAAGGAAGCATTGGAATTGGAATCAAGAAAAACTTGGGTTTGAATCCTATTTGTGACATGCGCTTAGCTGTTTGATCTTGGGCAGGTTACCTCATCACTCTGAGTTACAATTTCCTCAATAGGGTTAAGGCTCACTATTATCTTAGAACAATGGTATAACTTACCTTACAGAATGGTTGTGAGGACCCTAAAGCACCTGAGCCATACCTACTCAAACAATAGCTTTGTGAGCTAAGAAAACTCCCATGATCCAAGCATACTGAGAAAAGTGATAGGAATAGTGACAACCCTCAGTCTTGACAAAAATTTGGCTTTTTCCTTGTTGAATGCCTATTAATAGCATAAAGTTAGTAAAGCTGGGTAGACAGGGATTATGCAGACAAGTGTTTCTTAGCCAGGAATCCATGAACTATTTTTTTTTTAACATTTTAATAACTATTTCAAACTAATTATTTTCCTTTGTAATCCTGTGTGCTTTGTTTTAGGCATTTAAGAATATTCTGGAGAAGAGGTTCATAGACTTCTCCAAATGGCCAAAACTGTCCATCTACAATATCTAAATGGTCTATATCAATACTTTCCTCTAACAGAGAAGGAACCCGAGGCCAAGAGAGATTGTGTGGCTTGCCCAAAGTAGCACCTGTGGGAAATAACTGACCTAAGTTTTGAACTCGTTATTTACTTCCAAATTCTTGTTCCATTCTGTCACACCCACCTTAGGCAAAATGGCTGGCAGCTAGTTTGCAGTCTGATACTAACACATAGGCTTGGGTGCCTCTTCCCTGAAATATATATTTGCTACACCCAGCTTCACAACAGTCCCTGAAGCAAGGAGCTCACCAGCTGTCACTACGGCTAAGTACAAATCCCCCTCAGTGGCCACAGAGCTGGGTGTACCTGGTCCAGAGGTGCTGTGAGCTGCATTAGCCGCCTGATTGAGTTATGACAGCTCCTTGCACCCGATGGGAAAGCCGGGCAGGGAGGTCTGGCCGGGACTGCAGACAAATGATGATAAAGTGCTCACTTTAAAGCACAATCTCCATAATATTTCATGCTCAGTGCACGGTGTAAAGGCAGCCCTCACAGCGAGGCTAACTGCTCTATCAATTGACTTGATTCACTGCTGCAGCTACTCCCAGTCATAATATTTCAAATAAATGGTGCCGTGGATAGAAATAATATCTGCATCAATATTAACCCTGAAAGAACTAATGGACACAAGCTATAATTTCCTGGACACCATAATAATGCATTTTGACTGTTCTTGGCATGGGACAATTTTTCTTTCTCTCTCTCTCTCTGTGTGTGTGTGTGTCTCTCTCCCTCTGTTTCTCTGTCTCTCTGTCTCTCTCTGTCTCTTTTTCTCTGTCGTTCTCTCTCTGTCTCTGTGTCTCTCTTTCCTACACTTCCTCCCTTCCTTCCTCCTTCCCCCTTCTTTCCCTCCTTCTCTCTCCTTTTTCCTTCTTCCTCTCTCCTTCTCTTTCTCCCTCTTTCCCCCTCCCCCTCCCTCTCTCTCCCTCTCTCCTCTACTAGATGAATGTTGTTGACTTAAACTTTTAAATAATAGGAAGAAAGTCGCTAAATTACTTCAAGCCTTCATCACTTCTCACTCAGACTACAGCAAAAGCCTTCTAATTGGTCTCCCTTCTTCTATTCTAATCCTTCATCCACATAGCTGCCAAAAACATTTTCTTTAAATGAAGACCTAGTCATGCGAACTTTTCTACTCAATAAACTACAGTGGTTCCCTACGGAATCTAGAATAAAATATAAATTGATCTTTTTGTTTTTTAAAGTCTTTCACAATCTGATCCCAACTTACCTTTCCAGTCTTATATATTAGTATCTTTCTCGTACCTTTATTTCCAACCAAATTGGTTGTCTTGCTGTTCCTCACACATGGCACTTCATGTTCTATTTCCATGCCTTTAAAACAATAGGAACTTATACAATAGGAACTGGGTCTAAGGAATGGGACCTTACCTTCTTCTTTTCTACCAAGTGGCCCCTCTGCCCTGAATCTGTGGCTTGGTCCAGTTCAGTTTTGGAGTAGAAAACATAACTAGTCTCTAATGAGAAGAGCTAGGTTCCTTTTCTCAGAGTCTTTGGCTCCTCTCTACTCCCATCATAAACACAGCACCCTGAAGCTGTGTTGTAAAATTACTTAAAGCTTAGCTTTGGTTTATGTATAGGGTTTTCCCAAAGTGGATAGGAGAAATATACTTAATATAGAATTTTAATCTGGTATGGGATTGCTATTAATTTCTTCTTCACCAAAGAAATACTAATCACAAAAAGCTTCACAATCATATATAAACAGAAATTTAAAACAAGATATAGTAGTGTAATTACCATTTACTCTTCTAGAAGCCTGATATTTAAATATCAAATCTTCAATCTATGGGATAGTTGAATAGGTGTTTTATATTTCACCACGGCTTTGTACTGTTCCCTCTAGGTTCATGAAACCAGTATAGCATCTGGGCTCTATCTCCTATTTGTAGTCATTTCTCCCTCCTCTCAATATCATAATTCTCACTACTAATTAGCTCTGAATGACAGACTCAGGGTCTGCTAAGTTCTCCAACTCATAAGGCTTCTTCCAAATATGAACATATTAGTTGTATTATAATTCTCAGCTCACTCTCAGCTCAAAGTCTGTTGACATAAGATTCTCCTCATTGGAAATTAATTATTCAATGATTCACACCTATGTGAAGGATGGAGTTGGCAAAAACTTGGAAGAGACATTCTAGTCTTTTGGTGTCTGCTTTTGAGAAGGAAGACTTTCGATTTTGTAATCTCTTCAAGTCCTTGAAGAAAGAGAAAGATTTGGAAGAAACTAACATATAGAGAGTCTAGTGATTGGGAATATGAGACTTTTGAGAATTTTTCCTTAAATGAGAGCTGTAAACCTTAGGGTTGAGCTAAGAATATTTTGCTCCCATTGGGAGAGCTGATTCACTTTATTTCCTGGTGAATATGTTCTTATCTATATACTTTCTCTGATTTCTGTTTGCTATCAATTTGGCTAAATGGGTTTCTTTTCTTTCTTTCTTTCTTTCTTTTTTTTGTTTTTGTGTGTGTGTGTGTTCTCATTGTGAAACCAGAATTTGGTGAGAAGGAAATCAATTCTTGGATATGAACTACAACTTAGGATACTACTTCCCATTACCAGATAGTACTCAGGAACTCAACTTTAACCAGAAAAATTATTTCACCTAAATTAACAATATGGGGGCACGGGGGGGGGGGGGAACGGTGGTGAGAAGGAAGGATGGAATAGATATAATTTTAGTTTATCATTCTTCCTATGAGAAGAAAAGAATGGCTATTCTATGGCCCTAGCCTCATTTCCCTCCCTAAAAAGAAATTTTGGTCTTGGAGAATGGTAGGTAGAGGAAACTCTAAAGATCAATTTATGCTTCTCTATGAACTACATCTAGATAAACTCATAGGGGTACATATAACCCTACATGGGCAAAACACAGTACCATCTGCCCCTACAAACACATCAGGATCTCTTTTCAGTCACTTATGTTCAGAGATGGAAAGTTAAGGTAGAGCCTGCCACAAAAAGAGCTGCTGCAAACACTTTTGCATATGTGAGTCTTTTCCCATCTTTTATATCCTCTTTGAGATATAGGCCCAGTAGCGACACTGCTGAATCCAAGTATATGCATAACTTTTTAGCCTCAAAGACCATCTTTTAAAAGAAGCCTTTCCTCATTCTCTTAATTACTAGTGTCATCCTACCTTCTATTTCTATCATACTAATTTTGTATATGTGTATGCGTATACATGTTATCCTTTTTGATAGAATATAAGCTCCTTAAGAGTGGACATTTTCAATTTTGTCTTTATATCTCCAATGCCAGCCATATATATTGATTGATTGATAACCTCTGGCTTTATATACAAAGTGTCCCAAAAGACAGTGTAGTTTTAAGTTTTGATACAGCTATAGATATTAAAAATTTAAATATAAACATGTAAATATAAAATGTAAATGTATATTTAATATAAAATGTATTGTTGATATTAATATATAAACAAGTATTCATACTTAATATCTTTAAATATAGATACATATTTATATTTTAATATGAATATAAACTTTAAACCAAACTAATTAATACTTTATTTAATATCTTATTTGTGAAGACAACCTTATGAGGTAGATACTATGAACATAATCATGCCCCTTTTACAGATAAGAAAACTGAACTTTGGAGGGATTTAGTGATATGCTCAGGGTCACTCAGCTAGTATCAGAAACAGGATTGAAACCCAGGGCTCCCTGGCTCTATAAATCTACTACATCATCTACTATACCATCTACTATAACTTACTATACCATCTACTATAACTTACGATCATCAGGAGCCTTCACCCCAGCCTCTAACCCCTGGTATTCTCCAGTTTGGAGGAAATGGGAAAAAGATTAGGTCCATTTTCCCCTGAATTTTTAATAATAATAATCTCAATAACAACAATAGTCAAAATTTATATAGCATTTAACAATCGCAATGTGCTTTACATATATTATCTCATTTGACTCCTCTTTTTTACAGATGAGAAAACTTAAGCTTAAAGAGGTTACATGACTTAGCCAGTAAATGTCTGAGTATTTGAAGTCAGGTCTTCCTGACTCAAAGCCCAGTGCTCTATCTATTGTTGTTGTGGCTGCTGTTTTTTTTTTTTTTACCTTTTTATTGTAAGTCTTTGCCCTTTTTTCCCCAGGTCATAAGTGGAGGCTGAAGATTGAGATTGAGTTTGGACCAAGGATATGGAAGAGTATTAGAAGGGAATTAACATCTGTGCTTATTTCTAACATTAACTCATGTTTTTCATGATTGTCCTGTTTCTAAAACAATCCAGTAGAGGACAAGCAGTATAGAGGTTGTCTATTAAAGTGAGCTAAAATGTACTATGAAAACTTGCAGATGAATCCAACTAGCTGGGCTCACTTTATTTCTAGGAAAATTTATTTTAAAATTATCTCTGCCCTTTTTCCTGCCTCCCTCTCTACCATCTGCATGTTTTTAGTCACATCCTTAGTGTACTGTAGCACATTTTCCTGTGATTCTTTTTCCATAGTATCCTTTCATAGAATGTCCCAAAAACTTAAGGGGCAATTGCATGGTAGATATGGGCAGCCTACAACACATTACAAAGGATCTATACAAGAAAAGTAGGGTAAAGAAAATTATAAAAGAAATATATGAATAGATACAATATGAAATGAATCAGTTATGTGGTGAGAATAAGGGATACTCTGTGCACAATCATTCCTTGTGTATGCTCATAATGACAAGAAGATGGAAGGAAAGTCCTTAGCAAGTTGGACGGGCTTTCATTGTTGAACTTCTGGCAACATGTGGACAAAATTCAAAAAAATATGCAGCCACAGATGGGTTATAAACTACATATTTAAAGGTAATGCCCATATCAGTGAAGTCAGAGCTACCATGGAGTCTATAGAAGGTATATCAGTGAAGCCTTCTCCCTTGAAGCTTAATGTGAATCTGCAATTTTGTACTCCAAATTGGACTTTATTTCCAGGTTAAATTTAGACTATTAAAAATTCTCTCTTTCTCTCTCTCTCTCTCTCTCTCTCTCTCTCTCTCTCTCTCTTTCAATCTGTCTCTCTCTCACTGTTTATTTCTCTGTTCACCTCTCTGCCTCTCTCTGTGTTTCTTTCTGTGTCTTTGTCTCTTCTAAGTCTCTCTCCTCCTCCTTAAGTTTTTCTAGATTTGGATCTTTCCTTATCTCTATCACTCCTTCCTTGGTATCCAGTATATGTGCTCTATCCCCTGCTAGGATACTATACACTAGAGCCTGAGTAGGGAAGGACTGTGTTCTTTCCCCGCCTAAAACCTAGCTTATAAAAGGCATTTAATAAAAATTTTCAAAAATTGAATTGAATTGAATCGAATCATAAATATTGTCTCTGGAATCAGCAGATTTAGGTTCAAATCCTCCCTTTGATAATATTTGTAGGACCTTAGACAAGTCATTTAATATTCCTGAGTTTCATTTTCTTCATTTATAATATGAGGTATAAGAGAAAATCCTTGAAGTTCCTTCGAGCTCTAGAACTGTGAGTTATCACATTAAATGCTATCAATTTCATATTACAAAGGAGGAAACTGAGGCTCAACAAGGGAAAAGGAACTTGTCCAATAACAAAGATATTTAGTGGCAGGAAAGAAGCAATTCCCATTTTAGGTACATGTTGAGCTAACTCACCTCTAAGGCCCCTTCTACTTCTGAGAGTTAATGATTCTAAAGATTGTAATTTGTTTTTCTGGCTCCTGAATGCCTTTCTCTTTCTCTTCCAAACTACCCACATTCTATTCCATGCCCACCACTTTAAGGTTATTGATTACTTTAAAATATTTTTATTTAACTCAGGATATTTTTTGCAGAGTTTGTTTATTTAACTCAGGATGTTGAGGGGAAGCAGGTAATAGCTTAAGAAAAATCTTACATTTAAAGAACTAGTGAAGATGAGTTGTAATTTTCCAGACGTCTTTAAGGATGTGTCTTGGCTGTAAACTTAATATTTTTATTTGTGGAAGTGAAAAGAAGTGGTCAGGAAATACATGGTCAAGTCTATTTGTGTTCTGTCCTATCTTAGGAGTGAAACTGAGGATTAAATGGAGAGATGGAGGGAGACAGTTTGATTTTCTTTTTCTTCTTAATCTCAAGGAATTTGTAAATGTTGTTGTTCTTGTTTTTGCATGCTATCTCTCCCATTAGAAAGTAAGATTCTAAAGAACAGAAATCATGTTTTGTTTTGTTTTGTTTTTGTTTTTTAACCATTCTCTGTATGCCCCAAATTTAGCACATAATATGCACTTAATAAATACTTTTTTGTTGTACTGAACTCAGAGAGTCTTGGATTTACTTCTTTGCCCTCTTTCATTTCATATCTTTTCCTTTATTATATATTTTGGTCAGCCTGAGGCAAACTACATCTTACCTGAGGAGGAAAAATGAATGTAAAAAATTATTCCTCAAAGCTATTTCTCCCAAGTCTATGGTATGGGTATCTGTGATTAGTCTACATGGTGTATTGGAAGAAGACAATATTTGTCCTAACCCTATGGCCCACAAGAAAAAAGGAAGCAATGGAGGAAAGAAAGAAGAAAGGTGGAGAGAGGATAAGATTTGGGGTTTTCTATGAGCTCTAGACTTTTACGAAGAGCATCATGGCAGACAGTTACTTTCTGAGTCAGAATTTCACATGGTTACAATGTAGTTGTAGATTATAGACTGTAGCCTAGAGAATACATATACACACTATGTCCACATATCTAAAAACCCTCATATATAGTATGTGATATTTAATGAATGAGTGAATAATCCTGAAACTCATAAAGGTCACAAATAGGATTTTATTTGATGCCATAGTTAAATGTCCTCAGAAAATCTGTTCATTTGTTCTGAAAATACAGCTGCAAATTTATGTTATCTGCTCTCAACTAGGTCCTTACAACTACATGGCTTTACTCTTCTTTGGTTGACTGTTTATCGTATTTCTTAAAGCTGTTGTTCTTAAAGCTTCTTTTCTCTCCTTAAAGTTTCTGTATCACCTCTTCTCCTTTCTCTTAACATAGATCTCAGCTCATACTTCACTGAGAAAATTGAGGCCATCTTTCACAAACTCTGGCTTCTTCCCTCTTCTAGCCCTCAAAGCCTCTCTTAATCATTCCACATTCTGTTTTCCTTTCCACTAGTATCTGATGAAAAAGTGGTCCTTTTCTTTATCCAAAGGTTATCCCTCTGCTTGTGTCCTTTTCCTCATTCTATATCCTTACACCCCTCATCCTATCCAGGAACTTGCCCTTTACATCTTAAAAACTTAGAGTTAAGAGATATGTCAGAGGAAAACTAATCCAAACTTCTCATTTGACAGATGAGGAAACTAAGGCAAAGGAAATTTAAATCACTTGCCCAAGGTTACACAGAAACAGGTTATAAAGACAGATCCTCCAATCCCAGAACTACTGTTCTTTACCACGATACTTCCAGAGAAACCTTTGATTATCTTTTGGCTCTTTCCGTGCTACCTACACGCATGCCTAGGTTTTTTCCATTCTCTACATAAAAATCCCCAAAACCTTTATTTTCATCAGCCATCCTTTTAAGCTATTGTCTTGTATCTTTGTTCCTTTTCACTTCCTAAAAAAGCAAAACAAAATAGAACAACATCTATATGTATTGCCTAAGTTTACTTCCTCATTTTATACTAATTTTTCTCCTGAGGCAATTGGGGTTAAGTGACTTGCCCAGGGCCACATAGCCAGGAAGTGTCAATTGTCTGAGACCAGATTTGGACTCAGGCCCTCCTGACTTCAGGGCTGGTGCTCTATCCACTGCACCACCTAGTTGCCCCTATGCTCACATTTTAATCCTTTGTAGGCTGGCTTCTTACTCCCCTGCTTAACTGAAAAGATTCACTCCAAAATTACCAACACCACATTGGATGGTCTTTTTCATTGCTCATCTTTTTTAATCCTTCCAACTTTTGATACTTTTAACCATTCCTTTCTTCTAAAAACTTTCTCTTCTCTGAGTTCTCATGACACTGTTTTCTTCTGGTTTTCTTCCTATGTCTCTAACTGATCTTTCTTATTATAGTGAATTTATAAATCAGTAAACATTATTAAGTATTAACTATGTGCCAGATACTGTGCTAAGTAAGTGTTAGGGAGACAAAAAGAAACAAAAGATATTTCCTGCCTCATGGGACTTACAATCTAATGGGGAAGACAACACACAAGTATATATGAGACGAGCTATACACAGGATAGGAAATTAATAGAGGGAAGGCATTGGAATTAAAAGGGTTGAAGAAGACTTTTTGTAGAAGGCAGAAATTTAGTTCAGTCTTACAGGAAGTTAAGAAGATCTGTAGTTGGAGGAGGAGGGAAAATGATTCCAGCATGAGAGACAGTCAGAGAAAATAACATAGATTGGAAAGATGGAACATCTTGTTAATAGAACATCCAGGAGGCCACTCTCATCTGACTGAAGGGTATGTGATAGGGAGTAAGGTGGAAGAAGACTGGAAAGGTAAGAAGGAGATAGATTATGAAGGGCTTTGAATGCCAAACAGAGCGTTTTAAAAAATTTGATCTTGGAGGACATAAAGTACTCTCCCCTCACCCAAATACTCTCACATTTATACGTCTATTTATATGGTAGATGTAGATTTCTTAAGTACAGATTTTTTTTCCCATTTTCATTAGTGCCTGGAACATTTCCTAGCACAAAAAAGGTATTTAAATGTTTGTTGAATTGCAATCTTCCTTGGTGTTTCTTGTGTGCTGCTTGCCCTTACTCTCTAAGTTCTCAGTTACAGCCCCAGAGAAGAGATTCTGCTGACCCACTCATCTACTTTGCCCCTGACAACACCATACCTAGTCCTCTCCAGGAATCATAGCATTATATATAGAGCCAGAGGGAAAGAAGTGTTAAATTCTCTCATTCTACAAATGTGGAAACTGAGATGGGGAGAAATTGGGTGACTTTCCCATGGTCACAGGGAGGAAAAGTGTCAGAGTTAGGATCTGAACAGAGGTCCATTGGATCTAATATTTCTTCTACTGTATCATGCTTTCTTTAGGCTTAGGATTCAAATCCTCCTTACCATGTCATCAGGGCTCCTACACTACTCTATTATTCTGCATTATGTATCATTTTAATCCAAGAAATCACAACCTGTTTCGACCAGAAGCATCGACACAGGAAAGAAGACACACTGCTCTTGTTGCCCTTGCCCCTGCTCATCTTTGCTCTCATTGAGGTGATAGTGAGGAGTTGATGGAGTGTGATAAAGGAATGGAGTGACCATGCATTATCCAAGACCAAAGGTCTCTTTTACCATATGACCCTCTTGGGGGCCATTAACATCAGCTCTCCTGACCCTGCCTCCAGCTCATCTCAAAGTCTCTGATGCAGAGGGCAGGGGCTTTCCTACTTCATACTATTCAGGACAAATGGTTTCCATTTGAATCCACCCTTCCATCCATTGCTTTGAGGCACTAAGTACCCCCAATTAGTCATTGCCTTGTAGCTCCCCATTGTCACATTCAGGTCCTTAGAGCCCGATCACATTTGCCATCTTTTTCTCCACTTCACAAGCTCCCATTTTCCTCAGAATCTCCATCCAACTAGCCATAATTAATTATGTGATATCATAGGAATGCCAAAGAACATTTACTTAAAATAGATTGTAAGAATTAAAACAATAAATGTCAATGATTCAGCAAACACTCTTCCTATCTTAATTCACAAACTATAGCCTTCCAAATTCCAGGAAATATAATAACAATAACTAACATTTATTATAGCACCAACTATGTATTAGGCACTTTACAAATATTACCTTGTTTGAGCTTTATAACAACATTGAAATGTAGGTGGATTTATTCTCATTTTACAGATGAGGAGACTAAGGCAAATAGGGATTAAATAACTTGCCCCTTCCCACTCCTGAAAAAATAAATTGCCCAGGATCACACAGTTTGCAATTTGGAACTCAAATCTTTTTGACTCCAAGCCCAGTGTTCTATCTCCTGTATTACCCAGCTGCCTGAGGTAGATGGGACCTGGGTCCTCATCTCCAATTCTTTGTCAACATATCAACCCAGTGCATTAAAACAAATAATGAAGGAAAAGCAGGTTTGAAAGGACATTGTATCTTCAATCCCTGTGTTTCTATATGAAGATGCCACAGCAAACCACATCTGTAAAACATTGAAGTCTTGCAAATGTAGCTTCTCAGGATAGGAACTGCAGCTGTGAAGACATTTAAAGCCATTTTTTTCTGGCACCAAAGAGGAAAGCCTCTTGGTACTAGCAGCATAAGTTAGACACAGCTGCAGGTCAGCTTCCTAGCTCCATGTCTATTTTCTTCTCTTTCAATACCCTACTTGGATCTTCTAAATGTCACATCCTTCACATGAGAGTTTTTACCCAGTCTCCTATTAGGCATGCTGAAAATATTTCTGTTCAAACTGAGTCACTTCTGGGTCAGCAACATCGCCTGCTATAACTGTGCATAGGGTTATGGGGAATGTAGTTCCCAAGGAGAATAGGTTCCCTTAACATCTCTATCCTAAAACTAGCAAACTGATCCTGTCCCCCTCTAATTTCTGGCATTTAGAGTTTTTGTCTACTGAGGCAAGAACAAAACAAAATGAAAACAACTCTTTCCTTTGCTATGTAATCCAGCATTTTCACTTCTACCAAGAAAACTTTTGACACTCCCTGTCCCTAACTTTCTTTTCCAGCTCTTTTTACTTTGTCTTTGGTGGATGATGGTATCTATAGGATTCATTCATTACTAATTTTTAAAATATAATCAAACTAATCAATTGTAATGGACTTGGCTCTTTTTTAACAATGCAGTAATTCAAGGAAATTCCAATAGACTTGGGTTGGAAAATGGCATTTACATCTAGAGAGAATTATGGGTACTGAATGTAGATCAAAGCATCATATTTTCACCTTTTTGTTGTTGTTTGTGTTTTTCTTTCTCATCCTTTTTTCCATTTTGGTCTTATTTTTCTTACACAACATGACAAATATGGAAATATGTTTAAAAGGATTAAACATATTTAATTTATATGAGATTGCTTCCTACTTTGGGGATGGGTGATAAAAATTTGGAACACAAAGTCTTACAAAAATGAATATATGTGAATTGTTCCAACCATTCTCTAAAACAACTTAAAATGAGAAAAAAAATATGAGAGGAAAAGTTCATATCCTTTGTTCTAGTGGTCAGAGTATTTCTAGTTGAAAGACTACAAGTTCTCTGTAGATTTCAACCCCATAGATTAAGGTTTGTCTGTAATCAACCCCAAATGCTTTATCTCTTGGAATTAAGCACCTCTGGGCTTCTCTGAGTTTGTTTGATTTTCTTTTTAAGGTAGCCCTTTATCCTAGTATAGGGATGAGTTTGGGTCTCCATTTATAGTATCTTATGTATTACAAGGATCCACTTGAGAAATTTCAGGTGCCCTCCTACTGGAGAAATGTTTGTCTAGAACTCTGTTCAGAGTGGGTGGGAAGGGGAAGATGGATGACTAGAAAGTTAAGTATGGTTTCAAAGTTGGGAACCTAGGTAGTTGGAAGGATTCTGGTGTGCTAGGGGAAGTCAGGGATAAAATTCAGTTTAATTCAATTCAATAAATATTTATTAAGAATTTACAATCTTCTCAATGGTACAGTAGATAGAATATGAAGTCTGGAGTCAGGAAGATTCATTTTTCTGAGTTCAAATCTGGCCTCAGACCCTTATAAACTATGTGAACCTGATCAAGTCACTTAATCCTCAATTTCCTAGTTTATAAAATTAACTAGAGAAGGAATCAGCAAGCCACTCCTGTATTTTTGTCAAGAATAGTCCAAATGGGGTCATGAAGAGTAGGGCATGACTGAAAAATGACTGAACAACAAATGTGCTAAGTGGGGATACAAAAAAAGGCAAAACCAGTCCTTGCCCTCAAGGAGATTACAACCTAATAGAATTTAGGAACAGAGACCCCTGAATCTAGAATCATAAGGATCGTCAGAAACTACCATCTAAGTTAACATCATCATTTTGCAAAAGCCCAAAGAGATTAAGTGGCTTACCTAGATCTCTCAAGTAATCAATAACAGAGATAAGATTCAAACCCAGGTCCTTTGACACTAGAGTCAGTACTCTTTCAATGCACTGAGATATATTTTGGATTTATCAATCACACATATCTATCTGCAGGCTAGCCTGTATATCTATCCATCAGTAGTGTAACTATTAGCAGCATTTCCTTTTCCCTCACTACCACAGCCTAATGTCACACAAATAGCATCCCCAGATGAATGTGTTTCCAAGGCAATTTCCCAACCTACCTTATCACCACTATTGATTGACTGCTCTTTACTTGAATAGGAATAAGTTCACATAACTACATCATGACAGAGAAATGAGAACCTAACAGAACCGTGCTCCTGCTGGTTCTAGAAAATGAATGATGCTATGAGTTTCCAGGTGATCTCTCAGCTACCTGCGAGGTAAAGAAAGGACAGAATTGCACCTAAGGGAAAAACTCTCAGGGATGGACAGATGGAAGCCAGTGAGGAGCCTAGGGGCCTTCCACTGTCTGGATATTAAAACCGAGCTATTCAAAGCCCCCAGGAGAACAGAAAAGGGCAATTCACTCCCAATTACCCATGTTAATGGAGGCAGGAAGGAGCACTGGTAACCCAAAACAGAGGATAATCAATTTCTGCCCCCCCCCAGATTTACCTACTTAATTATATTTTGCTTAGGCTAATATTAAAATGAGTTTGTGTTCCCATGGGATCTGCTAGCTGACAACAGGGGCAGATGGTCTGGGAAATGCTGGAGAGAGATGGAAACGGTCTACTTTAGGTTTAAAAATGGGCTGTGGACAAGGTACAAAGGAGATTGTTAGGATCACTTGGATAATTGAGAGATGAAAACCTTGATTTAGCATCTGCTTGAGATTAAACTCAACATTTATTAAATACTTTCGATATGAAAGAAGCAGCATGGCATAATGGCGAGAACCAGCCCCAAGAGTATATGGATTCAAGGTCTACTTGTGATGCACACTGACTGTGTAATTCTTTTCAAATCACTGAACTGTAGATTATACATTGTGGACAAGGGTTTGACTTGCATTGATGAAGGGAGTTTCTTTATCTGGGTATTCCCTACACTAATAACTCATGGATCCAGTATCCATCTCCCAGTACTACTATGTTCAGAGCTCTAGAACTGGGAGAAATACAAAGTTTAGATAATACAAAGTTCTTCTCATGAATCATATTATTTAGGAAGGGGATGAGATATTGTAGATAACTGTAATATAGAATATTTCATGGTTACTACAAAGGATAGATGCAGAGCAAAGACATCATTAGGGCCAAAGGGGAAATTGTTATAGACCATGGAGATCAGGGAAAGCTTTGTGGAAGAGATGGAATTTGAATTAGTTGTTCCATGGGTACCAATCCAAACTATTTTTCATATTTGCAAAATAAGGCCAACCCTATGGCTGCCCAATTGATAATCCTAAACCATGGGTCTAAACACATCACTATCTTGTTCAATAGAGTCTGTGATTATTACCCATAGAATCAACTACTCTTTGGCATTTAAAGCCCATTACAACCTGGCTCCAGCTTCCCTTTCTAGGATTGTTAGGCATTATTCTCCTTCATACAGTTTACAATCTAGCCATACTGACCTTCTTTCTGTTTCACAAATGACTTTCCATCATCCATCTTTTCGTGACTTTTGTACAAGCTGTCCTCGATATCTGGAATACTCTACCTTTCTACTTCTCTCTCTTAGGTTTCCCAGCTTCCTTCAAAGTTCAGCTCTTGAGTCAGAGATAACTTTTCTATAATTCCCACTAGTCAATACCTCTCCCCCATTACTTTATAAATATGATGGACATATTTTGTACATATTATATGTATTTATGATAATGCAACGTAAAATATATACAAAATATATGTTAATAATATAAATAATATATAAATGGCATTATTTTGTGTATATATATGCATATATTCCTATGTATATGTATATGTGTCTGTTTATCTATCTTTTTAATGTTGTTTCTCCTGATAGGATGTAAGCTCCTTGTGCTCAGGGTAGGGACATTCTCATCTTTGTTCATCTGTCCTAGCACCTAGCATAGTTCCTGGTCTATGGTAGCATTATTAAATGTTTATTGATTAATTTATTATTATTTTTCCTCCCAACCAATGTGTCTGGAGGTAATTTCATCAGAAGAGGAAGATAGTAGTCCTCCATTATATTATGCCAATCTCTTGTACCCAATTAGTGAGGTTGGAGAAAGCCCAGTATGGCACCGGTGCTTCTATTAAACTCCTCTCCTCAATCCATTGGCTTTATCAAGGCATAGATATTTATCCCATTGACCCTAGAAGGAAGAACAGAATTGGAAAGAAGTTTACCTGGTTTGTTGGATCATAAAGATTTAGAACTATAGGAAATTTAGTGATCACAAAGTTCAACTGCCTTAAAACTTCTCATAGAAAAGGGAATTTACTTGACCACAGGTAGCAAAACAGGTTCAGCTGGGTCTTCTGTCTCTAAATTCCCTTAGCTGCCCTCTACTTAGTCCTATCTCCCCGCTACCATTGCACCTTCTAAAACAGCCTAGAAGGATGAGGATCTTCCCCTATTTTTAGGAAAGACCCAATAGGAGATGCTGCCATTCTGTAGGCCATGCATTTTAGGATCCTCTCCTTGGGAAGTTCTTCCTTGTTTCTAACCTCACTCCTCCAGCCTGTGATTTTTATTCTTCTATTAATGGAAATCATGGGATCATAGATTTGGATGTGAATAGGACCTTTGAGGTCATTGAGTCAAATCCCTTATTTTTTCAAATAAGGAAGTTGAGGTACAGGAAAATTAAGAGATTTGCTCACAGAAAGGAGCTGGCATGGAGCAACCTAGTATAAGAAGCCCTTGTGGGTCACCTTTCCTGACCCCATCACTGGCACTACTAAGACTAGCAGTGCACACAGGGCCAAATGGAAAAACAATAAAAACAAACAATAAAATCTTATTGACCATCACCCACCACACTTCCACTCTCATCCAGCCTTCTTCTCTATTTCTGCCCCACTCCAAGGTCTATTTTCCCCCCAGTTCTGTCCCCCTTGTTCTTCTTACTCTACCCTAGATCTGTTGAAGCATTAGACTGAGATTTCCCTCAGTGTCCTGAGATGGCAAAGGAAGGTCTCCCAGGGAGCTGATTCTCACATCTCAGAGCCAGTGAAAGGAAAATTACATTGACAACTGAGCCATCTGTCTCGATCACTATCCATCATTCCCTCGAAGGCAAATGCATATTAGGACTGATGCTTTGCACTGGGTTTCCCCCTCCCTGGCTTGATGGTTCCCCAGGGGGTCTCTAGTCATCTCAGGAAATGTTACAGAATTCCCTCCCCCACCAAAAAATCCTCAAAACAATTAATTTTAATTTGCTTTAATTTACAAAAGAGAATACACAGCATGAAAAATACACCACCAGCACTGTTAGGATGGGAGTGAGCAGTAAAGAAATCATATCCAGAATGTTAGAAATCACAGCACCCATAAGGCATGAGAAAAACCTGTGTTCTCAGGTCCCTAAGGACAAGATGCCCCCCCCCCGAATTGTTTAGCTGTCCCAATGGCCCTATTCCTTTTAATCCAGCTGGGTGCGTTGTCTAAGTAACTGATATTTGCCCCGCCAGGGGCAGGCACATATTTGATCCCCTGGGTAGTGAGCTCACTCCTTTCTCCTGCCTTTGTGGGGGGTCTGACTGGGTTGCTTGCAGAGTTCCCTTGTACTTTCTGGGAATTTAGCAAAATGATACCCAGGTCTTTAAGAGAATGTGGAATTTGGGCTTAGGTTTTTGCCAAGAGACTCACTAAGCTGTAGCCTGCCCTTCTGGGATAGAATGGGGCCCCAAGTGACCATGTGGTCGGTGGTGTGAATCCTCCTTCCTGTCCAACTCTGCATCCCCTTGGGTGGTGAGGTCATTGAGGTCAGCTCCCTCCCTTCCCAGGCCCCAGGAAAACTTGAGCCAAGACCAAAGTTCGAGCCAAGCCCAGCCCTATGGCAGGATGAATTGTTCCAAAGCAGGTTTTATTCTGGACACAGATTATCTGAACTGGGAGACTGAACCTCCAAGCCCTCACATCCAGTCAGAGGGAGGGCTGAATGGACATCCAGCTGAACACAAACCCTGAGTTGGGCTTGTGCAGGCTATAGTCCTGAAGCACTTTCTGAGCTGAGTAATGGATGTAGAATCCAGAGATTGTTGAAGTTCTTTATTGCTGAAGGGGGAAGGGGCCAAATATCGCTTAGCAAATTACCATCTGCTAGGGGCACTATTACGCCTTGACACAACCATTGGTCAGCAAATTGGTCACATTATTGGTTAGTAAATTTGAGAGTGCAGAATTATTTATTGGTAAATTAGAGATGGCAGAATTATTGGTTGGTGAGTCCAGAATTGCAGCGATTGGTTAGCAAATTAGAGATGCCTGTTTTGGTCTGTGAATAAATCAAGGCCGGTCAGGGTATTGGAGGCCAAATTAGAGATGGCCATGTTATTTATGGCCAAGCTCGAAAAGGTTGAAAGACTGGTTGCCAGGCAGTAGATTGGTGCTCATTGTGTGGGGTTGGGGGTATTTTTTTTCTTTGCTAAAATTCATGTTGACAATTTATAAAAGAATAATTATTATTTTAAAGCAACAAAGAGGAAGTGGCATAAATCTAAGTGATTTTTCCAATTTTAGTCTCTCATCATCCAAATAAGTAAGGGGGAAAAGGAAGGGAGGGGGTGGAAAGGAAGTAAGCAGCTTGAAAGAGACTTAGGCCCAGCCAGATATCACTCACTCAAAAGTGCATGCCCATTGCCATATTGAAGGCTAAGAGTATTGTTCCGGGCTTCCAGAAGTTTTCAGGAGCTTGCAGGCTAGTGGGAGAAGCAAGACTCACACACAAGGGTGCCTTCTTCTCTCCCTCCCTCATCTTGTCATCTTGCATTTATTTTGTAGGTGCTTCATTTACTTATACATATCCATGTTACTTTCCCTGATCAAAGGTAAAGTCCCTGAAATCAGGGACTGTTTCATTTTTTATCTTTGTATCTTCAGCACCTAACAGTGCCTGGAACACAGTTGGCATTCAATAAATGCTTGCTTGTAAAGCAGGTATTACTATTTTATCCCCATTTTATAGATAAGGAAACTGAGGGTCTATCACCACATGGCTAGCAAGAAGCCTAGTCAGAACTCAAATGCAGATGCTTTGAATCAGTCCAGGGCTCTTTCTACCACACAAGGATGACTCCTTTTAATGAAGGATGATGTTGTTCTACCTGGACTGAGTCTTAGACTAAGAGATAGATATTTGCTGAAACCAGAGGTACTGCCCACTGGGATTTGACTCCTGACCTCTAGGGATTGGCCAGGTGAGTTAATGCAAGCTCCAAGGTTCCCCAATTCTGTAGTCCTTCCTTAGAATAAGATTTTTTGGTTTAGCTGTCTACTTTGAGTCTCCCACAAGATCTTATGGTTGGTCTGGGGAACCACAAAGTACTGGATACTAGACAGGGTTAAAACTTTAGTTTTGGATGAGGCTGGGTAACCTCTACTGGATAGAAGCTATATTTTCCTATCACTATACCATCAAAAAAAGGTAACAGGATTTCAGAGAAAATAACCTTTTGAAGGTATAGAACTTTTTTTATTAAAACTTTTTATTTTCAAAACATACACATGGATAATTTTTCAACAATGACCTTTGCAAAACCTTGTGTTCCAAATTTTCCCCTCCTTCTCCCCACTCCTTCCCCTAGATGGCAAGCAATCCAATATTTTTTATACATGTTAAAATACATGTTAAATCCAATATATGTAAACATATCTATACAATTATCTTGCTGCATAAGAAAAATCAGATCAAAAAAGAAAGAAAATGAGTAAGAAAACAAAATGCAAGCAAACAATAACAAAAAGGGTGAGAACACTATGTTGTGATCCACACTCAGTTCCCATGGTCCTCTCTCTGGGTGTAGATGACTCTCTTCATCACAAGACCATTGGAACTAGTCTGAATCATCTCATTGTTGAAGAGAGCCATGTCCATCAGAATTGATCATTGTACAATCTTGTTGCCATGTTCTCTCCTGGTTCTGCTCATTTCACTTAGCATCAATTCATGTAAGATTCTCCAGGCCTCTCTAAAATCATTCTGCTGATCGTTTCTTATAGAACAATAATATTCCACAACATTTATAAGGTATGGAACTCTTTACCAAGACACCTGATTCCAATCTTTCTTTTCAACTTTGTCTCATAACTATCACCCTATTATCTTCCCTTCTTTATTGCTCTGACCTCCCTCTGCTGCTCCTCTGTTTGCTGAAGCCTCTCCCTTTCTGCAAGTATTCTTCTTCTTCTTAAGCTTTATCCGACTCCATCCCACCCCAAGCCAGATGAAAGTGATTTCTCTCACCATTGGTTTTTTTAACACTTTTCCTAGATCTTACTTTTTACTTATCTCACCCTTCTTTTGTACTACAGCTTTTGTAACGGCCTTCCTTCTAGCTATTAGATTATAAGCTCTAATGGGGCAAGATCTATATCAGATCAGAGCTTTGAATTCCCAACACATGAAGCAAATCTCTTTATATAGAGAGAGCTACTGAATCCATATTTATTGAATTGAATATGTTGTTTAATTGAAGGAATTTCTTGGTGTTGATTTGGAAGGATTTGACTGCCAGTGCCAGATACATTTTTGTTGTTTTTTGAATAATTTCAGTCATGTCTGACTCTTTGTGAACCCATTTAGGATTTTCTCAGAAAAGGTACTGGAGTGGTTTGCCATTTCCTTCTTCAGCTCATTTTACAGATGAGGAAACTGAAGCAACTAGAGTTAAGTGACTTGCCCAGTGTCGAACAGTTAATAAGTGTCTGCAGGTGAATTTGAATTCAAGAAAATGAGCCTTCCTGATTCTAAGTCCAGTGCTTAGATCCATGCACTAATGCAGCTGACCCAGACATGTAAAGATGGTTGTTGATTGACTGACTATTGGCTGATATTGGACTTAAAGTTAGGAAGACCTAGATCCAACTTCGTCTTATAAATATTTCCTGACTTTGTATTTGTGGTCAAGTCACAATTTCTCTGTGCTTTAGATTCCACATTTATGAAATGTGATGACTTGATGACTTTTGAGGACCCTTTCAGTTCTAACTCTATGATTCTACAACTACAACTGATGCGGATGTGGTCCCTTTAAGATTCCTTTTTTTGTGATTCCCAATCCCCCCCCTCAGTTAATGTAATTACCCTTTGACTCACAAATCCTAGTCCCTTTGAATTCAATAGAAGATTCTGACCTGTCCCAGCCCCCAGCCAGATCTGAGCCAATTCAGTACTACACCCACAGGCCTCTCTAGCTAAATCTCCCAGTATAAAAGGGCCACACTGGGATCCCCTCTTTGCAGAGATCCCAAACATGCTAGCCATGTCAGGACTCTCTGTCCACTGGACCCTCTGTCTGGTGCCCTTCTTATCTCTACCTTCACCTATTTCTTTTACTATACTTTCCAAACCCCATAATAAACCTCTTTTATCAATCTAGCTTTTCAGGCCAATAAATGCTTTTACTGGGGACTCACGCAGCTACTAGAACTCATTTACCACCGTATTCTTGAGCCGAATGCAAGGGGGTTGCAGGGGAGCTCTGTTTGACTCCCTGTACCCCAAAACTGCCACTAGACCTCAACTAAACCCTAATTTCATTTAGGTACCCCAAATCTAGACCTCATCATAACTACAACTACATTCTACAACTACATGGCCGTTTCATGGCCCAAAACTCACCTGCCTTTGGGTGGAAACACTTTCTAGTTTCTTCACTTTGGTTTTCAATTCAGAACCAGGTTGCCAGAGAGAATTCGATTAATTCAGCTCCTTAGCATTTGTTAAGCACTTGCTAAAGATGAAACCCTTTGCTAGGCCCTGGGGACACAATTTAGAAATAAAATCATTAGTTCCTCAAAGAGGAGAAAAATACTATGGCAATAATTTGGGGAGAGGAAGGAGTCAGAACTAAGGACCAGAGAGGTTTCAGAATAGAGGTGGCACTTAAAATAAGCTGAACTTTGAAGGAAGTTAAAGGTTATTTTAAATAGTGAAGGGGTAAGGGGAGTGCATTCCAAGCACAATTCTAGTGGTAGCAGGGGAAGAATCTATGAAAGCAAAAGAATAGGGATGGAGTCAAGGCTAAGAAAGAGCTTAGTAAGGAGAGGAGCTTAACAAAAGGAAAGTGTATGAAAAAGAATAGTGGGAAACAAAACTAAAGATGTAGGTTGGAACCAGATTGCAGGGGCTTAGATGCCAGGGTGAAGAAGCTAGGTTGCACAGTAGATAAGCCTTGAGCTTTAAGTCAGGAAGAACTTAGTTCAAATATGCCCTCAGATATTTACTAGCTATGTGATCCTGAGCCAAGATACTTCTATATACCTCAGATTCCTCAACTGTAAAATGGGGATTATAATAACACTTACTTCCCTAGTTGTTATGAAGATCAAATGAGATAAAATTTGTAAAGTGCTTAATATTATGCTTGGCACAGAGTATGCACTTAATAAATGCTTATTCCCTTATTCTAGAATCATTTGGGAGCTACTTCAAGTTTTTGAACAGATGAGTAGTATGGTCAGATTTCCATCTTGGGAAGATTATCTTGGCAGCTAAAAGGAAGATGGATTGGATAGGCAAGAAACTGGAGTTAGGACTACTAACTAGGATTCTTTTCCAATAGAACAAGAGCAAAGGGAGGTGAGAATGAACTTGGTGGGAGCTATGTGAGTAGAGAGGTTAGATATTATGGAGAAAGAATCAACAGCTTAGCAATTGGTTGGTTGGAAGTGGGCTGGTGAAAGAGATGATTCCTAAGTTGTAAAGCTTGTTGACTGGATAAATGATAAAACCAATAAAAACCATTTGTGGGAGAAGTAGTTAGGACAATGCAAGGATGGGAGGCAAATTTAGGGGAAAAGTCATTGCATTTGGGGCATGTTGCATTTAAGATGCCAATGGGAAATGTTCAAAGTCAGCTGCAAGGCAGGGCTATAACTTAGAATGTGTCTCTGTTCTGCTCTCAGACTTCCTTTTCAGGTTCTACAAAAGCTCAGTAGTTAAGGTGGAATAAAGGACTAGAAAAGATAAGATTGATTCCTGAAAAAGTCAAATAGACTTGTGTTCTAAACAAGCTTTGGGGACTACCAGATTCAGAGGTTCATGGAATGTGAGTTGGACAAAATTAGGAGATCATCTTGTCCAAACCTTCTTTCACCATATTTTTCAGAATAAGAAAATGAAACAGTATTTTCATTCTTTGGGTATTCTCCAAGCCCAAACCCCAAGCTTCTGATATTTTACTATCCATAGTTAGAATGAATGGCATTGGAGATGTATAAAAACTTATTGAATTTGCTCAAGTGACAAAATGATGGGTGGATCAAGTGTTCCAAAGAAGACACCCAGTGCTGAGTTTCCCTTTCTCTTGATGGTATAATTGAATAGGGGAAGACACAGAGACAGACACAGACAGAGAGAGGGACAGAAAAACAGAGAGATAAAGATATAGAGACAGAGAGACATAAACACAGATAGAAACAGAAATAGAGACAGAAAGTCAGAGAGAGAGAGAGAGAGAGACAAAGAGACAGACACAGACACAGAGACACAGAGAAAAGACACACACCTGCACACATACACTGAGAGAGACAGAGAAAGACAAAGAGAGACAAAGACACAAAGACAGAGAAAATGAGACAAAGACAGACAAAGAGAGAAACAGAGACAGACAGAGACAGAGAGAAAATAATTGGGTAAAGATAGGTTCAAGGGAAAAGAGACTTCCCTAAGAAACTTCCCAGACCCCATTTCTGATTTCATCATGTCCCACACCCCACCTGTTTTGCAACACTTTTATATTGAGTTTACTGTGCACAGCTGGCAATTGGACTCTTGTTTTTTCAGAATCCAAAACTGTACAGACACAGCTAATGAGGGCTGGCGGGAAGACTCTAGCTCCAGGAGAGAATCCTGGGGGTAGTAAGGGAGGGAGAGAGAAGTAGTAGGCAAGGCCACAACTTATCCAACTGGAAAAGGCCCAGCTGGCAGCATCCACCCAAATGGATTTGGCAATGTCATGTGATTGTGTTCCTAATTAAGAGCCCAGAAGCAGTCAGTTTATACCAGAGAAGCTAGTCCTAAACCCCCCATCCTCAGGAGAACTCCTGGACAGGAGAAATCAAGGGCTCCCATGGAGAAGGGCAAAGACCAAAGTTCTGAATATACTTCATTTTTCCTCACTCATGAAATCTGGAAGTGGAAGACTTGTGGCAAAGCCAGCTGGTGGGGAGGGAATAAATATTTATATAGCACTTACTATGAACTAGGCAGAGCAGCTAAATGGCACAGAGGATAAAGTGCCAGCCTTGAAGCCAGGCAAACCTGAGTTCAAATATGGCCTCAGACACTTATTGGCTGTATGATCCTGGGCAAGTCATTTAATCCAGCTTGCCTCAGTTTTCCCACCTGTCAAATGAGTGGGAGGAGGAAATATTAAACCACTCTAGTATCTTTACAAAAAAAAAATGGGGTCAGGAAGAGTTTGACGCAACTAAACAATAACAAAAATAATAATATGGATTGGGAAGGGAGAAATTCATCTGGAAAAATAGCCTGAGGCAAAAGCATGAATGAAGGACTATGAGAGCCTTGTTCAAGAGTTGAGTTTATACTGAGTTCAGGATCATAGTTCTGGAGCTGGAAGAGTGAGCTGGTCCAACACCCTCCTCCTCTTACAGATAAGGGATCTTAAATCATACAGATAATGTCAAAGGTTGGATTTGAACCTAGGTTTTCTGATTCTAGAACTTGTGCTTTAATACTATACTAAATAGGCAGTTGAAGAGGCTTTGAAGGCAAATAAAAGTGAGGAATAATCCCATTAAAGCTGTATTTTAAGAAGATTGATATGGCAATTTCTAAGATAGATCAAAGGGGGGCATTGGATAGCAGGCACATTTAGAACAACAGGTAACTGACATTTGAAGGTGAACTTTTCTGGCTTCACAATTTTGAGGTGAAATTTCTAGATTCCTCCTCCTTCCTCCACATATACATACAGGGGGGATATCCTCTACTCCAGGAATTCTGGCTAGAGAAGGACAGCCTGCCAGAGATAATTGCCAAGTCCTTGGAGAACAAGAAAGCTAAATACTGCTGCTTCTGTGTTGCCTGGCAAACTTGGGAGACATTCTGTGCAGGCCAGCAGGAGCCAAGATGGGCCATGGCTGGGCCAGGGGCCAGGAAGGGCTGTCAGCTCAGTGTAGGAGGAAAGAAAGGAGGGGAGATAGAGGTCCCTTGCCAGGAAACGGTTCCTGCTTGTGCCTAAGGATCAAATCACGAGAAAGAACAGGACTTTCCTTATCTCATTGACTTAGAAACGAGTCTACTTTGGAGGAAAGATCTATACTCCAGGTCTTAAGATGTTGCCCCTGGGCATACATAGTTTTACATATGTAAAACATAATTTTAAAACTTTAAAAAGTCTTCTGAGCCAACTTTCCCTCCTTACGCATGAGAAAACTGTGGTACAAATGAAATGACTTGTCCAAAGTCATACAGTTAATAATTGGAATCCATCATGGTAGCTATAGCTGGGCAGAGCTGAATTGATTTAGAGCTAAAAAGGGACCTGAGAAGTTATCTAATTTAATCCTCTTACTTACAGATATGGAAACTAAAGCCTGAGAAGTTGTTTTGCTTGTCCAGAGTCGCAGATGTGGCCATTTAGTACTACCATTAGATCTACTGTGGGGTGGAGAAAGCAGAATTAGCCAGAAAATTGGAGCTAGAAGGAACTCGCTTATGGATCATCCATTCCTATCTCTTCATTTTTAGGTAAGCATAATAATGGTTAGAATCAGGATTCAAACATGGTTTCCTGATTCCTAGCCTAGCATTCTTTTGGTGTACTTAGCTGGTATTCTAGAGAAAAGGTGAGATCTAAATTCTGAGCTATATTTCCCACTTCCAAACAATCTCATTCCTCCTCCTTTCTTCTGGGACTTCAGCAAATTGAGATCCTAAGTCTTGTCCCAGCACTGAAATTGCTAAAGTTATGGACATAAAGTTCTTTGTAAACCTTGTAAACATCAGCTACTTGATATAAAGGAAAGAGCCAGAAAATGGAGTCAAGCACCAAACATTGATTAAATATTTACTATGGGTCAGGCACTGTGCTAAATGATGGGATCCAAAGGAAGGCAAAAATAATGTTGAATAGTGGAGATAACATACAAACCGGAAACTGTTATTTACATATAAGATTGTTATTTATCCATTTTCATAGAGAACTAATGATATCACAAATGACATCTTACTCATGGGAGAATTGGATTTAAGTGAGGCACAGTTGTACCCTCTCTTCCAGCAAGACAAAAATTAAGCTTGTTGTCAGTGGGTCAGACTACAGTGGATGACTTTTGTGTCTTCAGTGCCTGACCAAGCTTTCTACTCCACAACTTCAGCTGCCTTTGTGAACATTGGAACAAATTATTCCATTTTGTTCCACTCATTCCACTGGGTGAAGTCTTCACATATTTGAGATAGAAATCCCCTTAACTAACCAATGAGTTTGAGGTCTGTTGGTTACCTTCAACTTGTTTTTGCCCATAACATTCAAATAAAATGTGACTGCCACATATGCTACAGGTTCTTGGAGTCAGAAGGAAGAGTTGGGTGAGAGGTGAACACCAAAAAGAGGATAAACATCCCTGAAAAGGGCTCAGCAAGTCTTCACATCAGAAGTGCTAGTCTTCATAAGAACATCCTTACTTAAAAAATACATATGGGATTTTCTCTGTTGTTATTTGCTTGCATTTTGGTTTTTTTCTCCATTTTTCTTTTTCTTCCTTCTTGATCTGATTTTTCTTGTGCAACCAGATAACGGTATAAATACATATACACATATTGGATCTAACACGTATTTCAACATAGTTAACATGTATTGGACTACCTGCCAGATGGCAGAGAGGGTGAGGGGAGGAGGGGGAAAATTTGCAACAAAAGTTTATGCAAGGGTCAATGTTAGAAAAATTACCTATGCATATGCTTTGTAAATGAAAAGCTTTAATAAAAAATTATATATGGGATTAAAAAAATAATGTCAGAGAGCAGTTAATAGCAGAGTGTATGCTGGGAATGAAGGGGGGAGAGCTTTCAAATGAGTCTTGAAAGAAGAAAGGAGATAGAGATAAGTTAGGAGAGTATTCCAGGCATGAGAGTCAGTCATTGAAAATGCCCAGATTCTGGAAACGGAGCATTTCTTATGATAAACAGCTTGAAGATCAGTATTACTGAATCATACTGTATAGATGAGGATAAAGACTGAAAAGATAAGAGGGGGCAAGTTTGGATATGACTTTAAATACCAGACAAAAGGCTTTACATTTTATTCTGGAGTTGATTGAATTGTGGTGACATGCTGAATTTGAGAATTTTGTGGGATATTTAGTTATGTCCAATTTGCAGTTGGTGATTTGAGACTGAAAATCAGGAATGTGGATTGGACAAGATAAATAAATCAGAGAATGGAAATGATAAATGAATTTCTATGAATTGATGAGATTACATCAAGTAAAATAACAGAAAGAAAAGATAAAAAAACAAGGATAAATATTTGAGGGACATTTATATGAACTGAATGAAGATCTAGCAAAGGAGGCTAAAACTAGTTAGAAAGAATCAAGAAAGAACTGTATCAGGAAACCCTCTAGAGGAAAGAGTACCCTAGAGAAGAAAGTGATCTTCTTACACTGGAGACGAAAAAAGGATAAGAATTGAGAAAAGGACATTAGATTTGGTGATTAAAAGATCATTGGTAATTTTAAGGAGAGTAGGTACACTTGAATGATAGGTTTGGAGGCCAGGCTTCAGAGGTTTTAGAAAAGAGTGAGAGGAGAGAGCTAGAGTCACTCACTGATTGTAGATGGATTTCTTAAGGATGTTAGCCATGAAAAGGAAGGGAGATTTAGGGTGATGGGTAGTAAAAATGGATAGATCAAGTGAGAGTTTTTTAAGGATGGAGGAAACATGGTCACGTTCATAGGCAGCAGAGAAAGTCAGTAGTGGGAAGAGGTTGAAGATTAGTGACAAAGTAGGGATATGAGAGAGGAAGATCTGAAGATGGTGATAAAAGGGAATTCTAATCAAATGACTTCAACATTTTTATTTTGGTGTGATTCACAGATTGGAGGTTGTGGGAAGGAGTGCCATAGGGGACTTACAAAGAAATGAAAAGATTTATAATATCTGTTGTGAAGAGTGGAGTAGTAAATTGGCAAAATCTAAAAGGACTGCCTTGCTGCAGTGAGAGCCCAGATGAAATTATGTAATATAAATATAAATTTGTAGTAGAACCAGGCAGCAAGTTTTATAATATTCTCCAGCTCCATTCAAAAACTTGTGAATGATGTATATCAAATTGCTTGCCTCTTCAATGGGAGGGAGGAAAGGGAGAAATTTGGAAATTAAAAAAAATTTAAACATTTTAGAAATTGTTTTTTCCATGTAATTGGAGAAAAAATAAAATTAAAAACAAGCAAACAAAATGTAAATAGATAGGAAGGAAACATATTGGGGAAATAATCAAAGATGTGGTTTTGGTAAGGCCTCATCATCAATAGGATAGAGAGTAAAGAAATTAGGTCTAGAGAATAGCATAGAGCAGAACTGGTTCATGTAGGAGTTGAGACAGTAAAGGAAAGAAACAATAGTGAATACAAGGGTGATGATCCAAAGAATTAAGGAGTAGAAAGATTGGAAGTTATAATGATGAAAAACAGATTTAGTGGTCATAAGATGGAGGAAAATATAAAATGATAAATTATTATGGCCAGATAAAATAATTTTAATATTCATGAGCACAGAAGTAGGACAATTTGGGTGATAGAAAGATCAAAGGTATGGTAGCACAAAAATAATTATAACATAGAGAAGAAAAATATGTATCAGAGTTATAGGACAAAATTGGTGAAAGGGTATGAAAATGCTTTGAAAATTATAATGGGCCACACAAATGTAAACTATTATTATAATTAATGATATTACCATTAATAAAATTATCTCTCTTCAATCTCCCTCTCCTATTCTTTTCAATAATTGTAGCCTGAAGTCTTATCTGAGAAACATATATGGAGTTTGTAACCAAATTATAGCTTGATTCATGATATTGCAAACGGAATGTGAAATGCTCTTTGATATCTCTCTATCTTGTAGTCCTAAGAAACAAACATCCTGAGGGACAAGCTTCTTCCACACAATGTAGTCAACATACTTTATTATAACAATTAATTCACTTTTCAGCCTAGGGACAGGATGATTGTCCTCAAATCCATGTGTTCCTTCTAATGCTATCTTTTTGGATTTTATACTAGATAAAAAATCACAAAAGCTCAGAACTCCTAGTTGGGAAAATTCCTAACATTTAGACAAATATTTAGTTGTTGGTGATAATTTAAATCTTTTAATATCTTTAGCTAATCCTTGCTTTTCTATGTTTGAAGCAAAGTCAGGATGCAGAAAACATTGAGGTAAAAATGAATATAATTCATTAATGGCATCTTTGAATGGATAGAGCTAGAGAAAGGAAGTTGAGGGGTTGGCCTTGTGGCCTTGAAGACATTAGTACTATGGAGAGCTCCATCCCAAGTCTTCTGTTCTAAGATACCTACAGAGGTCATATGGCTACTCTCAGTTCCTCTCTTTTCTGCTATAGTTCTAATATCCTTTTTAGGTTCCCCTATCAGCACTTTTCTGTTTGGCTTATTAAGTCCCAGGCAGTAGTAAGAACACAATTTTCTTATTCCCTCCTCTCAGTCTACTCCCTCAAATGTTGTATGTATCAACATGTATGTGTCAAATACCCTTTATGACACAAAGATTTCAATAGTTCAAATCCCTCTCAGGGATACAGGGTAATACTTATCTCTCTGAACTACAAATCCCAGAATTCCAATTAATTTTCAAAGCACTATTGCAGTAAGAAAGCTTGTC
This sequence comes from Sarcophilus harrisii, assembly GCF_902635505.1. Classification (NCBI taxonomy): domain Eukaryota; kingdom Metazoa; phylum Chordata; class Mammalia; order Dasyuromorphia; family Dasyuridae; genus Sarcophilus; species Sarcophilus harrisii. Next base: position 467,322,474 of record NC_045427.1, on the reverse strand, counting down.
AATATGCATATGCCACTAGATTTGTAATGTGTACCTGAAAAGGGTTTACCTCTGGATGGAGCCTATAGAATGGAAGAGATTCTTGAAGGCTTTCCACTGATCACATCCATATGAACTCAATAAATCATGGGTCAACAAAGGAGAGTCAAGCCAGTTGAGTCCTGCAGATTTGTAGAAGTGGGGGGGGGGAGGGGGAAGGGGGTATTTAATGATGACAATTCAGGAACAGATGATCACCACCATAAAATACCAGAAGTGTTATCTATAAGAAGCACAGACATTGATCGATGCAGATTATGCAAGGAAACAGTAGAAACTCAGTAATACATCACTATAGACTGCACACATTTAGCATCTAACAAATACCTAGGTAGATATGAGCTGGTGGCTAGAATTAAATAGCAGAATCTTGCTGTCTTTCATAAAATAATATTCAACACTCTCATATGACAAATGCAGAATTCAAAATATTCTTGAGACTTCAACAAATAAATTATTGTAATTGAACCATTAAATATAGGCAGAACTATTGCTCACAATTGTCAAGACATAATATTGATCTATAAAAACTTAAGAATGTTTATAAGGTTGTCATCATACCAAATACTCATAATCTTCAAACTATATGAAGCAAAAATTATTTCAAAATAGAGAGACTTAGCAGAAGATATTGGCACCAGGTGATAACAGGGTAAGGTACATGTCGTTCTCATCATCCTATCTGTTTCTGGGGTTGTTCTGTAAAGGGCTTCAGTGAACCTTTAGAGAATAAGCTTATATCCCAGAATCATTTTATCCACCTAAAAAAAGTTTACAAAATATTAAATTTAAAAGGATAATAACAGGATAGCAACTTAACCCAAATCATTTCTATCTGAATCCCAACAAGTAAAATGAAGACAAAATGAATAGCAATAACATTGCATAGCAACATAGCAAACATTTCTTGACCATTTGTCATTTTAGAAAGTGCTTTCTTTAGAACAATATAGGTAGTAAAGTAAGATAAAAGGTCCTGTGCACATATTTACAGAACTGAAAATCTGAGTCTCAAAGACATTATATGATTTGCCCATAGCCCTTTGGATAATAAGTTTAACAGACCAACCTTGAACCTAGATCATTTCATTCCAAGTCTAGTACTTGTCTCTTTATATCACATGGCCCCAAGTGTATACGTTTAACATGCTTGAGCCAGAAAGGGACCAGGTTCTGTGATTTGACTGAAAATCTTGGCTTCTATCAGATATGTTTCCCTTTTTACTGATTCCTTCTGGTCCAGTCTCTCCTGTGGGGTTCCCTATAAAGAAGAAATCTGGATACTGTCCAAAGAACTCTAGAACAGACGTGCCTAATCTTTTGGTGTTGGAGCCCTTTTTGACAATCTGGTAAAGTCCCTAGACCTCTTGTCAGATTTTTTAAAAAATCATTATGGAAGGAAATGTTAAATTTCAGTTAGAAATTAGTGAAAATAAAATGAAAATAAATTTTTCCCATCCAAGTTCACAGTTCCCCTAAAATCTAGCCTCTTAAGGGTTTATGGATACTATACCCTCTGGGATCTGCAGACCACAGGCTAAAAATGTATCTTTTTTCTGAAGATTCAGGGCTTCCTGGGTTTACTGTTGTATGAATTTCAGGGTGCAGAAGAGGAGTTTGAAAAAAAAAATTTGAGTCTCAGTAGTACTAAGTAAATGTCTCTTTTTTCCCCCACCCCCTCTCTAACACATACAACCCAGAGAGTGGGATCCAACTACAATTCCCTGAACTGAAGTCAAGATGGAAAAGCAAACCAAGTGTTTGTTTCTAGCTGGATTGATGCCACCACCAGTCCTTTTAACTCTCTGCAGGCAGCATATATGGCACTCCAAAGTGGAGGCCAATTAGCACCAACTTCTACAGCTCCCTGTCTAATGGGGTCTAGTCCACCTTGAGTTGAACCTGACTTCTTACATCCCCTTTCTCTCAGAATAGTAAAAAGACTCCCTAGATGTTAAAGACTTTTTTAAAAATATTTTTTCTATTTGAGTGAGCTTGCTCGCTGGGGGGGGTTTCTCTTCATTCTCACAGCCTTAATTATTATTACATGAGCAAATAACTGCTCATACCAAAGAGAGAGTTTCTTACAGTAGTAACTAGAAATTTTCAATGGCAGTCACTGAACAATTGTACACTACAATTTATACTATATCCTCTAGTCTGTTCTTTGACAAAATGAGCACCTATTATTAGTCAGGCAATAATCAAATGCCCAAAATAGGCCTAGAAAAGATTGCTGATTGCAGGAGCAAGTTGTTACCGGGAGTTATGACTGCAATTCAAGAACAGATTTCTAGAATAATGTACAACACTGATGGGCTTTTCTCTCCTGCCTGGGGGAAGCACTGAAGTGTAAAGAGGAGAACCTGCCCCTTCTATTAATGGGGAATTGCTGCTAGGTCCCATATCACTATTAAGAATAATCTGCTAGACAATCTATGGGCCATGTACAAGGCCCAGAAGAAAGGGGAAATGTTTTGTCTTTGGAAACACATCTCAGATTAGAGATTCCTATTTCTTCAAAGCCCACTGGAGAGGCTGGATAAGCACCAGAGCCCCACCAGATCAGAAAAAATAACTAGCCCAATGTCAGTCCTTATAAAAGGCCTGACATTATACAAAGAGTTGACCCAGATCCATTGCATCCAGATCCTTTGAGTCTAAATCCAGTATTCTTTCTACTATCTCATGTGAATATGTTAAATCCCAGGCAAGTCTAGGAATCTGCAAGACTCCTTCTAAGAAATCCTTATATTGAAAAAGTTTTGAAAAGGGTAGTTGTGAAGGTCTGAGCTCACAAATGCTATAAGATTATCTAGTCCTATTCTCCAAATAAAATCTTTATTTTTACAGATAAAGAAGCCCAGACCCAGATAGAGAAAATGATTTACTGAGATCACATAGAATAACAAATTGCAGAAGCAAAAAAAAGTGCTTTTTTTTTCAGAGCTAGTTCTGGGGATCTGTAAGTTCTCAGTTCTTCCATGTTGTCATGATCTAAGAAGAGGGATGGTCACCTACAATTTTCCTTTATATCAGATAATCATAAACTCAAAGAATGCCAGAGCTAAAGGAAGCCTAAAAATTATTTAATCCATGCCTTTGTTTCACAGAGTAGGAAAAAGTAGACCAAAGTGGTTAACTGCCTGGCCCAATGTCACTCGGGCATAAGTAAAAGAAACAGGCTTCAAACCCAGGGCTTCTAACTTTACATTCTATACTCCATTCACTCATTAAATGCAACTTCTCTTGAAGAGTAATGAAAAAAAACAACAGCAACTCACATTTCAGTGGCACTTTAAGGTTTACCAAGTTCTTTCCTCATGTACTCCTATGAGAACAAGTATTACTATCATTTTTTCACAGACAAAAAAACAACACAAACTCAGAAATAGAAGGGACTTCCAAGTCTACCTACACTTGAACAAGAATACTTTCTATAGTGAGCATTTACATAGTCCTTTTAGATTTACAAAATACTGATAAATCAAGAACAGAAGAGTCACGTAGCTTGCCCAGAGTCACATAGCTAATAGGTGTTTATGGCAGGATTTAATATGGATTTTTCTGGTTCTGAGTCCAATACTCTGTCTACCATGGCACCTAAGAGCTTTCTATAACAACTCTGAGGAATGGCCATCTAGCATTTATTCAACACTTCTGGGAAAGCTGTTACTCCTAGGATCAACTTGGTTAAATTTTTGGATGTCTATATTTTTAAGAAGATTTTTCTTTCCTTACTTACTCCAAATATTCCACTTTGCAACTTCTATCTACTCTTAGGTTTGCTTTCTTAGGCCAAGAAAAAAGTCCTCTGTGTTTTCTCAAGTTCATTAATATCTTTCCTAAAATATGGTACCCAGAACTGAATATCATGTTCCAACTTTGGTTTTACTCTTTCTTCAAGTCTTGGCTAATGTCCTACCCTCTGTAAAAAGATTTCCCTAGATCCCTTTTATCTTAGTGCCCTCCCTCCCTTTGAGATGATCCCAGTTTACTTAGTAAGTGTTTATTTTGTAGGATAGTTTGTTTGTTCAGTGGATGGAGTGCTGGGGTGGAATCAGGAAGATTCATCTTCATGAGTTCAAATCTAATCTCAGACATTTACTAGCATGTGATCCCAGGCAAGTCTCACAACAATCTTAAGAGAGTGATGCTGTCATCTTCATTTTACAGTTAAGGAAACTGAGGCAAACAGAGATGAAGTGACGACAAGCATCATATAGCTTCTAAATGTTTAAGACCAAATTTGAATGTGTCTTTTTTTTTAATGAATGTTATAAATAAATTAAAAAGGGAAAACAAAAGATTGTAAATTCCTTGAGGGCAGGGATTATCTTTCTTGTTTTTAGTTGTATCCCCAGGACTGAACATAATACCTAGTATAAAGTAATCATTAAATAAATGTTTGTTTCCTCCTTATTCCAACTGAATTTTCACTTTGATGATAAAATGCAATTATATTATTACAAGCAATGAAATTGCTATTGATTCTTCATTATTCCAAGAAAACAACAAAAGCTTAAGAAGATAAGAAGAAAAAGAGGAGGAAAAGGAAGAAGATGAAGAGAAGAAAGAAAGAAAGAAAGAAAGAAAGAAAGAAAGAAAGAAAGAAAGAAAGGGAGAGAGGGAGGGAGGGAAGAAGGAAGGGAGGGAAGGAGGAAGGAAGGCAGGAAGGCAGGAAGGAAGGAAGGAAAGAAGGAAGGAAGGAAGGAAAAAAGAAGGAAGGAAGGAAGGAAGGAAAGAAGGAAGGAAGGAAGGAAGGAAGGAAGGAAGGAAGGAAGGAAGGAAGAAAGAAAGAAAGAAAGAAAGAAAGAAAGAAAGGAAGGAAGGAAGGAAGGAAGGAAGGAAGGAAGGAAGGAAGGAAGGAAGGAAGAAAGAAAGAAATGTTTTTATTAATATAATCCTGGACAACTCTGGCCTTTGAAAACTCACAATCTAGGTCTTCAGCAAAGTGAAGGAGAGAGAAGAATGGGCAATGGATTTTGAGTTAAAATACTTATGGTCTAATCTTGACTTTCCTGTGTATTACCTATGTGACTTCATGCAAGTAATTTTTCCTATTAAGACCTTGTTTAATTGAGCACCTTAAGAAGATACAGGAAAACCCGTCCAGAAGAGCCAATTCCAGAGAAGATAGGCAGCAGGAAAGATCTGAGCACACTTCATGCTTCACTGGTGGCAAACAAAGAGCCCTGGTTCTCAAAGACTTTGCCAGTGCAGCAAACGTTCTAACTGGTCCTACCAAGGTGAGATGACTTTGAACAGGGTCTTAGTAATGAACTGGGTATTTGTTGTCTGAGGACTAATTGAACTAAATTTGGAGAGGTTCATCACCAGATGGTCCACAAGGTGACAAAAGGCCCTCTACTAACTTATAGATGGGTTGTGATCTATATCAGTGGATGAAGTATCCACAATGGTGAAATTACAGACCCTTCATGTAATGACATATTTATATATTCTATGAGAGTGGGATTTCTAACCAAATAGGTAGGGGAAGGGATAAGTACACAAAAGAGAACTTATGGGAGATATGATCCTTTTGTAAACAGCAAAACACAATATGAGTCTTTTTATCTTCTTTCAAATATCTAAAAGGCTATCATGGAAGGGAGCAGACGTGTTTTGTCACTCTAGAAGGCAAAATAAGGATCAGTAGGTAAAAGTTACAGAGAGGCAGATTTCAGCTCACTGTAAGGATGATCTTTCTAATGACTGAGCCTATTAGAAAATGAAACGGACTACTATGACATTATGAGTTACTATCACTGAGAGTGTTCCAAGAGACTCAGTAAGGGTTTTGCCATAAGTTAGGAGATTAAAAAATATGACCTCTAAGTTCCCTTCTAAATATCCTATTTTATCAGTTTGTAACTGCCTTGGGCAAGGGGGTCATCTTGAGTAGAGAACTTGCAGTGACCATTATGAAAATCAAAAAGGTAGCCTACTGCACACTTTTTCTAAGGGCCTGCTTAGGGAATAACAAAGTTCTGTGCTTATGTCAGGAAGAATCACAAATGATGTCACTGTAATATCCTTCTCCTAGTTGCTATAACATTAATTAAAATGGATTTATAAGAAAAATATGATGGTCTAGAGGGATCAAGTGATTTGAAATTGTAGGAGTATTAGATTTAGCACTTCAAGGGACCTTGGAGAAAACCAAATGCAATGCCTTCATTTTATAGATGAGAAAACTAAGGTCCAGTTAAATGATGTGCCCAAATCACAAACCTATCTAGGATAAAAAATAAACCTTGAACCAAGGAATTCCTGATTCTAACTCCATTAATCTCTACAATATAATAGATTACTGTTTGTCTAAGAATTATTGTCCATATTTTCCAGGTGAGAAAGCTGGAGTGTCATGACTTGTTCAAGATCATACAGCTATAACAGTTAGAACCAGAATGGGAACTCAGCTTATCTGTCCCCAAAGGGGGTATTGATGTTTATTAGTTTGTTGATTATATGTTTGTTTTTTTAAATATCAAATAGGCAGTGTAATGTAGTGAAAGAACTTGAACTAGATATAAAATGATCTGGATTCTAATTTTGCCTCTGCTCATGAGAAGCAGTATAGCCTCGAGCAAAAAACTCTCCCTCTCTGAACCTCAAAGTCTTCATCTGTTAAAAAAAGAAATTGACCAAATTATCTCTATTGTCCCTTCTAGCTCTGGCACTCTTTTTGATGATCTCTTTGGCAGTCATCCCTGATAGATGCACAGTAGGCCAATTTAGTTTACAAAGTTTGCTTGGAAGTGAGGATGACTGTGAATATTTCAGATGCCCCACAGTATATCCCAGAATCCTTTTCCAGGGAAAGGACACAAAGCTTTAATGGGTCCTTCTATGAAATAACTTTCCCAGGCCTGCTGTCATATTAACATTAATAATTTTTGGAGACAACAGTCATTATTTGAGATCTCATTATTGAAAGCATGTTGCTTCAATGGTATGCACTCTCTCTCTGAATTTTCCATTTGCATTGCTGAATTTTATTATTTCTTTTTGGTTTTGATTAGACCTTATCAGTGGTGCCTGGATCTCTCCATTGCAAATCACTTGATGATCAAACCCAGGCTACCAGCTGCCCCCTTCCCCCAAACCTTGTCGCCAGCCCCCCCTTCACTGCTGGCCATGGGCAGAGAAGACCTGGCTCCTCCACACATTTCCCCCACCTTTTTAACTAGAGCTGTGGAGATAATAACTTTCCAAATATTGTCTTACGAGATGCTTATCATTGTAAAGCAATATTTTGTCACCAGGCTGTGACCGTTAGGGAGTATCCCCTTGCAAGGTGCTCTCAGGGAAGGGAGGAACTGTGAAAGCTGGCATAGGGAGGTGAGGTGGGGTCTCCTGGTGGTGGAGAGGGGGAGCAGGTAAAAAGCCTGAGGACAGTGAAGAATTGATAGACTAAGGGACATTTCTTTAGGGAAATTACTATAAACTGTATTGGAATGATTAGAAGAAAAACTCAGTTCAGTCATCATAGAATCATAGACTAAGAGCTAGAAGATACCTTAGCTGTCATTTAATCCACCCCGCTTCCCATTTTACAGATGAGGAAATAGAGATCCAGTGAGATTAAGTGATTTATCCATGATTGTTTGAATAATAAGGTGCAGTGCCAGGATTTAAACCCAGACATTTGGATTTTCAAGTCAGGGATCTTAAACAAGCACAGTGGGTTCATCCCTATGCCAGAGAGGGAAACAAATTATGAGCATGAGACATTAAGGAGCTGGATTTCAACATTGACTGAGGAAAGGAAAAGGAAGGAAAAAAAAGGATGGAAGATTTAAGAGTCAAACTGAGATGAGGAAGTAGAAGCAAAACAAGGAGTCTGTCCTCAGGAAGCTCTCATTCTATGGACAGATGAAAAGAAAATCTAGTAGTTTGGAGCTATATAAGAGAGCTATAATTAAAAGCCCAGACAAGTGCCAGGTCTCAGTGTAAGGACTCTTTCTAGCCATTGCAGTCTTTGATCCTACACTACAATCCTGACAGATAATTTAGTCAGAATTATTATTCTTATTTTATAAGGAAAGACATGAGGCAGAGTGGATTTTCCCAGGGTCCCAGGGTCAGTTTCTGAAGCCTAACTTGAACTAGGACATAAACACATCTCTCAGTTCTAGAACAAGAGCTCACATCAGTGTAATATACTCCTTCCCTTAATAATATGTTGATTGAAGAGTGGAAAGAGTACCAGGTCCAGATTCAGAGAGTTTGAGTTCAAATCTTACTTCACTACCTGTCTGTCCTTGGGTCAGACTTAAACTCCCTAGATCTTGTTTCCTCCTTTGTAAAATTAGGAGGTTAGCCAAAATGACTCTGAATTTCCAGTTTTGCTTTGATAATCCCAAATGCCCATTATTTCCTTGTTTTCTTTTTTATAGTATTTTTTCCTAATTGCACATCAAGACAATTTTTACCATTCATTTTTACAAGATTTTGAGTTCCAAATTTTTCTCCCTCCTTCCTTCTTCTCTCTTTTCTGAAAATGGTAATTCAATATGTTATTTTTGTGCTACCATGTAAAACATATTTCCATATTAGTCACAATTGTGAATGAAGAAACAAATCAAAAAGAATTAAGTAAGTGGAAAAAATGTTTTCATCTACATTCAGAGTCCATCAGTTCTTTAATCTGGATGTGGATAGCATTTTCCTTCCTGAGTCTTTTGTACTTGCCTTTAATCATTATGTGGCTGAGAAGAGCTGAGTCATTCATAGTTGATCATTACATAATATTGCTGATATTGTATACAATGTTTTCTTGATTTTGCTCATTTCACTTTGCAAGTCTTTCCACCATTTTTTTCTCCCTGAAATCTCCCTTTTCATCATTTCTTATTGCACAATAGTTTACAATCATATGCCACAGCTTGTTCAATCTTTCCCCTCAATGGACATTCCCTCAATTTCCAATATTTTGCCACCATAAAAGGGCTTCTATAAATATTTTTGCATATGTAGGTTCTTTCCCTCTTTTTGTGATCTCTTTGGGATACAGACCTAGTGGTAATTTCTGGATCAAAAAGTATATACAACTTGATTACCCTTTGGGCATAATTCCAAATTGCTCTCCAGAAAGGTTGTATCAATTTACAACTCAACAACAATATATTAGTCTTCCAATTTTCCCACATCTTCTCTAACATTTATCGGTAGGTTTTTTGTCATATTAGTCAAGCTGATAGGTGTAAAATGGCACTTCAATGTTGTTTTAATTTGTAATTCTCTAATCAACAGTTGTTTAGAGAACTTCTTCATATGTCTAATGATAGCTTCGATTTCTTCATCTTCTAACTACCACTTCATATCTTTTGAGCATTTATCATTTGGGGAATGGCTTGTATTCTTATAAATTTAATTCAGTTCTCTATATATTTAAGAAATGAGCCTTTTGAGAGATACTTGCTGTAAAGATTATTTCAACTTTCTGCTTTCCTTCTAATATTGGTTGTCATGATTTTGTTTGTACAAAAGTTTTGTATTTTAATATAATCAAAGTTATTTATTTTATTATTTCATAACACTTTCTATCTCATTTTGTTATAAATTCTTCCCTTCCCTACAGATCTGACAATTAGACTATTTCTTACTCTTCTAATTTGCTTATGGCATCCTTTATATATAAATCACTTATCCATTTGAAGCTTATCTTGGCATATGGTGTGAGACATTGGTATATACCTAGTTTGTGGCTTATTGTTTTTCATTTTTTCTAGCAATTTTTGTCACATAGTGAGTTTTTATCTCAAAGACTAGGGTCTTTGGGTATATCAAATACTAGACTACTATAGTCATTAATTACTGTGTCTTTTGCACCTAATTTATTTCATTGATTCATCTTCTATTTCTTGGCCAGTCTTTTTCTGTTTTAGCTCTTCCTGGTTTAAGTATCAGCACCATATTTGTGTTAAGAGTTTGGTAGGACTCCATCTATTTTTACAAACTTTACATAATATTGGAATTAATTATTCTTTAAAGGTTTGATAGAATTCACTCATAAATCATCTGCTACTGGAGATTTTTCTTAGGGAATCCATTAATGACTTTTCAATTTCTTTTCCTAAAATGGGATTATTTGGGCATTGTTCATCTGAGTAATTGTTATTTTCATAAATACTCATTATTTCACTCAGATTGTCAGGTTTTTGGCATATAATTGGCCAAAATATTTCCTCATGATTGCTTTATTTAATTTTAGTAATTTAGTAATCTCACTTTTGATTTTCTGGATTTATAATTTGGTACTTAATTAGGGATTTGAAATTTGTTCTTTTTCTAGCTTTTTTTAGTTGCATACCCAATTCATTGATCTGTTCTTTTTCTATTTTGTTGATGTAAGAATTTAGAGAAATAAATTTTCCCCAAGTCTGCTTTGGCTGCATCCCATAGATTTTGGTATGTTGTCTCATTGTTGTCATTGTCTTTCTATAATTTGTTCTTTGACCCATTTATTCTTGTTTTCTTCCAGTCAAACACTTTCACTTTTATTCTCTTCTTGACAACACTACTAGCAATCTAGAGATGATGATGGAATACTGTAGTAACTTGGTTGAATTATATTTCCCCAAAATTACAATGCTCAGAAATTACTCCACATTTTTATTCTACAGCTGTGAAGAACCATTGGAAAGGAAAGGACAAGGGAGAGGTCTGGGACGCTAAGTGTTTGGGGGAAATATATTGAAGGCATTTTTCATCTTAACCCTAGAAAAATTTTAAATGAAGGTAAATAATACTCCACTTATTCTTTCAAATTGGATTATTTAGTTTCCAATTAATTTTTAAACTACTTTCCCACCCACCCTTTGTCAAATGTAATTTTTATTACATTATGATCTGAAAAGAATATGTTTAATATTTTTGCCTTTCTACATATAATTAAGAGTTTTATGCCCTGTTACATCATCAATTTTTGTGTGGGTACCATGTGTTGCTGAGAAAAATACTATATTTCTTTCTTTTCCCATTCAGTTTTCTCCAAAGGTCTATCATAGCTACCATTCCTAATATTCTATGTACTTTATTAATTTCTTTATTTTTTTTTTTTTTGGAATGTATAGAATTCTGAGAGAGGACAGTTGAGATCCCCTACTAGTATAGTTTCGCTATTTATTTTTCCCTGTAACTCACTTCTTTAAGGATTTCGTTGCTATACCACTTGGTATATATGTTTAGTATTAGTATTGATATGTTTCATTGTCTGTGGTATTTTTTAGCAAGATGTAGTTTCTTTATTTCTTTTAATTAGGTCTATTTACATTTATAATTGTTAACTGTGTATTTCCTTCTATCCTATTTTCCCTTCTATTTCTCCTTCTCATTTCTTTTCCCAGTTGTTCTTCTAACTTATATAATTTTAAAATTCCTTTTTGAACTCTTCTATGAGTTTTTACTGGGCTTGAGATCACTTCCTGTTTTTCTTTGGGATTTTGCTCACAGGTGTTTTGACATTGTTGTTCTCTTTTGAATTTGTGTTTGATTTTCCCTGTCACCATAATAACTTTCTATGGCCATATTCTTCTTTTGCTAATTTTTTGCTCATATTTTTTGACCTTTTTCCCTTTTTAAAATTTCAACTCTTCATCTGAAAGAACAAAAACTCAACAATTTCAAAGGAATTAATGAAAAAAATGCAAATCTGTGCCAGACCTAAAACTATATTACAAAGCAGTAGTCATCAAAAACATTAGGTACTGACTAAGAAATGAGAGTAGTTGAACAGAGGAATAGATTAGGTTCACAGGACAAAATATCAATAACTATAGCAATCTTTGCTATAGTTTGACAAACTCAAAGATCCCAGCTTTTGGGATAAAAAATCACTATTTGACAAAAACTGCTGGGAAAATTGGAAACTAGTATGGCAGGAACTAGGCAATGAGCCACACCTAACACCATATAACAAGATAAGGTCGAAATGGATTCATGATTTAGACATAAAGAATGATTTTATAAGCAAAGTAGAAGAACAAAGGATAGTTTATCTCTCAGATCTGTGGAGAAGGAAGGGATTTGTGGCCAAAGAAGAACTGGAATTCGTTATTGAACAAAAACACAGATAATTTTGACTATATTAAGTTAAAAAGTTTTTGTACAAACAAAACTAATGCAGACAAAATTAGAAGGGAAGCAATAAACTGGGAAAACATTTTTTACCTTCAAAGGTTCTGATAAAGGCCTCATTTCTAAAATATATAGAGAATTGACTCAAATTTATAAGAATTCAAGCCATTCTCCAATTGATAAATGGTCAAAAGATAATTTTCCAATGAAGAAAGTGAAACTATTTTTAGTCTTATAAAAAGGTGCTCTAAATCACTATTGATCAGAGAAATGCAAATTAAGACAACTCCGAGGCACCACTACACACTTCTTGGATTGGCTAAGATGATAGGAAAAGATAATGATGAATGGGAAAACTGTGACACTAATACATTGTTGGTGGAATTGTGAATGGACCCAGCCATTCTGGAGAGCAATTTGGAACCATGCCAAAGGGCTATCAAATTGTGCATACCCTTTGATCCAGCAGTGCTTCTACTGCATTTGTATCCCAAAGAGATCTTAAAGGAAGGAAAGGGACCGACATGTACAAAAATGATTATGGTAGCCATTTTTGTAGTGGCAAAAAACTGGAAATTGAATGGATGCTCATAAGTTGGAGAATGGATCAATAAGTTATAGTATATGAATGCTATGGAATATTATTGTCCTACAAAAAACAATCAGCAGGATGATTTCATGAGGCTTAGAGAGATTTACATGAACTGATGCTAAGTGAAATGAGCAGAACCAGGAGATCACTGTAAGAACAAGATTATACGATGATCAATTCTGATGGCCATGGCTCTTTTCAATAATTAGATTATCCAGGGCAGTTCTAATGATCTTTTGATGAAGAGAACAATCTACACCCAGAGAGAGGACCATGGAAACTGAGTGGATCACAATATAGTATTTTCACTCCTTTTGTTGCTGTTTTCTTACATTTTATTTTCTTTCTTATTTTTTTCTTTTTGATTTGTTTTTCTTGTGCAGCAAGATAATTATATAAATAGTTTGCCCAGGAATACACTGAAGCCCAGGGAAGAGGCCAGTGCTGGTGGTTTCCTCTTTGCTTAGGCACCCATAGGGTTGGCATCTACCTCTTTGCTTGGGGCTGCACCTGGTGCTTCTCAGAATAGGAGTCTTCCCATTCCCCTGGCTATGCTGAGATGTGTTGGGACAGAGAATGGGGGTCCTGGTGTTTGTATTTGCCTGGTCCATCACATTGGGGCTCAGGATCTACCACTGGTTTATTGAGGGAGGGACAGTTTGCTGCTGGCTTGCTAAGATGTGTCCTATCCTGGATTGCATTCCCCTTTTACCCAAGTGAGAGAGACTTTTCCTGCTGATCTTCCAAGTTTCTTGTGCCCAAATATTATTTCATCCCATCTTTTTGGTATTGTTCCAGGATTTGTTTGGGGACCCTATTTTATGGTTGTTTGGAGGAAAAAATGGGAGAGTCATGGTAATTTACTGCTTACTCATATGAATATGAATATGAAGATCTCATATTCTCTCTGTACACTAGTGTTGTAATCACCATCCTCAGGTTTCATGAAAAGAATTAAGTGTTAAGATTCTTTACTTCAAATATAGGGGAATTAAAGGCACAGAGAGAGGAGAATGCTGATGCCAAGAGCTAGGAATAGATATTTCTTCTCTGTTTGAAGAAGAGTAAACTTTGTTAAGGGACTAACTATTCATACCATGGCTTCCAGAGTAGAGAATCCAACCCTGGAGATTCTGTCCATGATACAATCTACAGAAAATGAGAGCGGTGGAAAACTGAAAGCATCATTGAGATTCATGGGCTTTCTGATTGAGACATTGGTTTAGGAAAACAATATTTACAAACACTTGGACAATGTAAATGGAAAGAATGGGGGAAGGGAGAGGGAGAGGGAGAAAAAGAGGAGAGAAGGTGGAAGAGGGGAGAAGGAGCTGGATGATTATATTGACTGAGAATATTGAAGTTTGGCCTAAAGGAAGAGCTAAGCAAACGCATTTCACTCTCTTATTTGCAGAGATGAGGGACAAAGGTGTATAATATCTCAATAGAACTCAGTTGACACATTGGATGATTTTGAACTTTTTCCTGCTCTTTCTTTCCTTCTTTACTCTATTTCTTCTTTTTACCTTCCTTCCTTTCTTTTTTATTCTTTGTTATAAGTGAAATGACTCATTAGGAAAAGAGAGAGGAATAAATTTGAAAATAAATGTAATATAAAAACAAAAGATTGCAACTGTTTTTTTTTAAAGTATTCATATTCATAATCTAATGAGGTCAGTGTCAAAAAGAGTAACTATAGCCTGGTGGCCCTGTCAAAGATAGAATTTTACTTGCTGTACTATAGATGTGACTCAAAGGGGCAATTCAGAGTATTTCATATTCAAGGCATGAGAGAAAATTGGCAAGCCTTTGCAGCAGATCCTCCAAGGTCCCTTCTAGCTGTGAATCTAGGATCTCAAATAATTAAGAACAAATAGATATATCCAAATGTGGAATGGACAGTCTCTGGAGGCAAATGGTTTCTCCTCATTAGAAATTTTAAAGGAGAGGGAACATGATCACCCATTAACAGATGTTGTATCTATCTAGGGACAGGTCAAACTGGATGACCTCTGATGTACCCTCTTATTCATATTCTATGATTCTATGAAACTTCTTCCCTTTTCTTGGCTTCAATTTTCTCCTTTATATTAGAGTTGGGGCACTGGGAAATGGACTGGATTTAGAATCACAGGACTTAAGTTTAAATCCCAGCTCTGCCATTTGTGAGACTGGGAAAGTCACTCCATCTCCCTGATTCTCTGTCTCCCAATCTGTCAAATGGGAAGTTAGAACTAGATGATTTCTGAGGGTTCTTCCATCTTTGGTTTTATGACTCTTTAGTTTCTAGAGTTTCTTTCAGCTATATATCCTAGAATTCTAGGACCTGGCTGAAAAGAAATGTTGGGATAAGTCCCACATCAGAAGGTTAGAAAAGACATCTTGGTCTGGGCTAAAACAAATCAGTGTTCTTCCTGCCATGTACTCTCCAAGGGCTCTGCTTCCCCTCCACCAGCACTGGGTGGGACTGACAGGTCAACAGCAGTGTATGTAAAGCCCAAGAACAGCTTGGCCTCTGGAGTAGCTCAAATAGCTTTATAAAAGCATCCAGGACCAAACTGAGCAGCTTCAAGAAGGCTCAGAGCCCAGTTTTCTACAAAGCTGATGGTGATGGAGTTGGAGGCACTTGGGGGAATGGTGCAGATAAACTGAAAGATCACCATTACATGAAAAGGTCTCTGTGGCAGAAGATAGACTGGGGACAGCCTATAAAGAGGTATTATAGTTGCTTTACTTGTGCACAAGCTGGGAAAGCAAGATTACAACTCAGTTCAATGGAAAGAGATACAAACTAGGAGTTATGAGATCCAAGGTCTCATTGTAGCTCAGCCACTGTAACCTTGAATTTGCTATGTGACTTTGAGAAAATCATTGAACTTTTCTGTACATTATTTTTTATTTATTGATTAATCCATTTTTTCCAGTTCCAAATTTTGTCTCTTCTCTTCCCAATGAGAAGGCAAGAAATATAATACCTATTATACATATGAAATCATGGAAAATCTATTTCCAAATTAGACATATTGGGAAGGGGAGAAGGAAGCAAGAAAAATAAAGTGAAAAAAATGTTCAATTTGCACTCAGAGTCCATCAGTTCTCTCTCTGGAAGTGGATAGCATTTTTTTAAATCTTGAAACTGTCAGGGATCATTGTATTGATAAGAGTAGCTTTCTATACCTTAGTTTACTTCTCTCTCATATGGGAATAATGATCATTCCCCAATTAGCATCATAGGGATAATGTAAGGTATACATTAGATAACATATGTGAACGTGGAAAGCATTGTATATTGGACAATGTACTTGAAAACAGGAAGAGACCTGCCTTTATATTTCATATCTGATACTTGCTAGTGAGGTGACTATGGATATGCCATTAAATCTCATTGTACTTCAATTTTTTTATCTTTAAGGACAAGATTATGATACCCCCAAAGTTTTGTCATGGTAACCAAAAGATTTAATGCACATTTAAAGTACTTTTTAAAGTGGTCAAATACTAGGAACAAGGGCCTAGCATAGTACCTGATGCATTTTTTTAAAACCAGATCTGTGATTTCCTTGGAATAAGGAACTCCCCAGTAAGGAAATTCCCACTGTCCCAATGCAGGTCAGGAACTATGCTGAATCTTAAGACCTTGAAGAATTTGGGGGGATACTGAATTATTAAGTGAGTTAGCCAGAAGGGGTCAGAAGTTAATATTGAACTCAGGTTTTCCTATTCTAAGGTTAGCTCTGTCCACTACTATATACTGCCTCTATACCTGGCACCCAGTAGGTACTTAATAAATGCTTGTAGAATGAAAGGTAAGTTGAAAGTTTAAAAAGTGCTTAAGTAAATGTGAAGTATAAACTCGGGTTTTTTCTGAAACTATTTTGTTGAAAAGAAAATAGTAAGTCTATGAAGTATATTGTCTTCCAAATATTTGTCAAGTAAATAAGAGAAATCAGTAGTCCTTCATCTATTGCAATCCTTGCCTCCTCATTTTACATATGAATAAACTGAGGCATAGATACATTAAGTGGTTCTCTCCAAATTATACAGAGAGTGAGTTGCAGAAATGAGATTTGAACCTAGATTATCTGATGCTAGAGAGTGTTTTTCCCCTTGTAATGGTTCAATAAGCATCAGGAAGACTAAAGTTCAAACCTGACCTGTTTGAGACTTTGTTTGAGAGTAAGTTTGAGACTTACTAGCTGTTAAACTAGTCACTTAATCCTGTTTACCTCAGTTTCTTCATCTGTATAATGAAATGGAGAATGAAATGATAAACTACAAAGCCATTCCTCCTGCCAAGAAAACCCCAAATGGGATCACAAAAGGTCAGAAAAAGACTGAAAGGACTGAATAGCAACAAAAGTGTATCACTTTCCTGACCTGGCTATGATCAGATTAAAATCCCTCCTTAGAATTATAGGATCATAGATACAATGAGGCATCTAATCTAATTCCTCATTTTATAGATATGAAAATTGAAGTTGAGAAGTGGGAATGCCACATCAGTAGTAAATGAGAGTGTTCAAATTTGAACCCCAAACCTCTGATTCCAAATCCAGTATTTCTGACATTATTTCTTGCTATACATAAAAGCACAAGCTGCCCTTTTACATTTGTTGATTGAGGGAAGAGCAATTTTGAGGAATTCTAGTGGATTGCAAATCCTTCATTATTAATTTTTATGGAGTTATTTTGTAGTTCTAGCTTTTTTATAATTAGATGCTGTAAAAAAATTTTTAGTGATTTGCTCTTCTTTGTAATTAGAAGTAGCGATTAGAATATCTTTTATATTGCATGGCATTTTTCCTTTAAACAATTGTATACATTTTGTATTCTTTGCTTTTCTCCATAGAGACTTTAATGAGAATAGATTCATTGTGTACCATAATTTGCTATTATTATAGTGTGCCATGAAAATGAGTTATTTCCGTCACTGAAATATAATGCCCAGTGTAATGTATTTTTCCCCTGTTGTTCCTCCCCACCTCCCCTCAGGGATGAGAAAAATGTGTGTGCCAAGTTTAGAGCCCACTCAAACCTGGAGGGTTGGGCAGTTTTAAACTGAAGTCAATCTTTCTGGTGTCTCAATTTGTCTCCTGCTGTTTTCTCCTTTTGGGGGGGTGGGAGGAGTGGGAGTGGGGGGAGGAATGGCTTTGAAGGTTTCACAAAACACACGAACCACTCCAAATGCTCAATTAGTTTTCAGCAAATGACATTTGGACAAGCCAGGCATTGGGAAACCAGGAACATGTGGCTAATTGGAAAATCACTCCTGAAACTGGCCTACTATCCAATGGGGAGGGTTTCAGGTATGCAGGAAATGTGGACAACAGGGAGTGGGTGGGGAATGGGGCAAGTCCTTTTTGGTACTTAGGTAGTTTAGTCATCAAGATAAGGCTGGTCAATGAGCCAAAAGCACATCAGTCATTGACCTGTTCTTGACTTTTCATCAAAAACAAAAACAAAACAATAAAAATAAACATAAAATGCCAAAACGGTACATTCACTGGGTGTATTCCATGTTGTCATTGCTAGTATTCCACCCTGTTTCTTCCCACTGTCTCATCTGGAGGTCCATCTAGCCAGAGAACACACAAGTAGGCCCTGCCAGGTCTATTCTCTGGAGTCTCTCAGTTGAGCATCTGAGCCAAGCCCAAAAAAGGGGCAAAGAGCATCCATTCTTGTCCCAGGCATCCTATTTTCCCTAAAATAGACCTCCACATTCCTACCCATCAATTAGAGCCTGTACATCCTGAGGTGATTTACAGTAGAAAAGATATAATTTAGACACTATGTCCAGAAGGAGAATGTTGTCTGTGGGCCCTGGGCACAGACATGACTAGAACAGCAACAGGTTGACATGGCGTCAGGATTGGCGGCTGGCATTCCAAAGATGCCCTCTCCACATTGTTGAGGTCATTGGGTCTTTAACACTACTTCACATGACTCTATTATAGTTTTAAGTTCTGCTTATTGCCAGAAAACTATAAGGTAATGTGGTAGAGTAGAAAGATCACTGATTCTTAAATCAGAAGGGTTTGCATTCAAGTGCCACTTCTGACATCGAATGATCTTGCACAAATTATTTTACTTCCTTGTGTCTCAGTTTGCTCATCTGTTAAATAGAGGATTGAATTAGATGGTTTCTAGAGTCCTTTGCAGATTTATATTTATAATTCATAGAAGAAATCAAAATATAAGAATATCATTTTCAAGTCTTAGAAGAGTAGTTTGGAAAATCTGACGTTTTAATAACTACTTCTACTTGAGCTTGAAAGAAATTTAGTCTTAGGGAAGAGAGCAAAGAACTGAGATGAAGCAAATTTGAAGGCAGCTCTGGCTCTCACCAGCTGGTGCCCAGACTGAGAGAGCTTTGAATATTTTTCTAACCCTCTGTTAAGTAATCTCTGGGGTTGGGGTGGAAGGGAAAGAGTTGTGGTTTTGTGGTTAGGAGCCTCTCCCTGGCACCTAGGATACACCTTCTAATCCTTCACGGTTCACACATGAGACCAACTAGCCTCTGTCTGCAGGTCATTGATTATACCCTTCGGTACTAGTGCTCTGTCTATAGCAAGTCCCACTACTTTGTCTCTGTGCTTCCTGTGTGGAAGTGTCTATCTGCCTGATCCTCCAGGTCTGTTTACTAAAATCTGGACCTGATCCTTGGCCACCATCTCTGACTAGAGCACAACTTGTGATCAGCCACTCCCACTACAGAGACACTAATTGGAGGGGCAAGCAAAGTAGACACTCAAACACCACAGACAGGTGCACTATAAGTGCTGTTGAGTTAGAAATCAATATCACAACCCTTGGTAGTTATCATTTAAGAGGCAGTGAGTAATCATTTATAGAGAACCGGCTTTTAAGTCAAGAAGACCAGGGTTGAAGGATGATTTCTGATCATATATTTTCTGGGTGACTCTGGCCAAGTCACTTAACGAGGTATCTTAAGCAGTTCTGAAACTATAAAGGCTACTGAGTCCCTGCCTCATCCTATAGAAGCTGTGACTTTTCTAGGATAACACAGCTTATCGGAATCTAAAGTAGCATTTGAACCCAGGTCTTATTGACTTCAAGTCCAGCATTATGTCCATTATACCACGCTTTCTTTCAAAAAGTGATGGACAGATCCATAACAGAAAAAGAAAATGGGTTGATCACACAATGAGAATGAGGGGTGACCAGTGCTCAACAGGAATGCTCCATTGATCTCTCACAGTAAGGAGGAAGTAAGGATAGCCCCCCTGTAGCAAAATTATGGGAGGACAAGAATTGTC
This sequence comes from Sarcophilus harrisii, assembly GCF_902635505.1. Taxonomy (NCBI): domain Eukaryota; kingdom Metazoa; phylum Chordata; class Mammalia; order Dasyuromorphia; family Dasyuridae; genus Sarcophilus; species Sarcophilus harrisii. The sequence goes on along the minus strand of NC_045427.1, from coordinate 467,302,479 downwards.
CAGAATGCACAGGCATAGATTGGTTGCCTTGTGCATTCATTGGAGAGAATGTCCACAACCATGAGATAACAGATCCATTTGATTATTTGCATGTTTCATAAAAATCTTATTGTCAGTGACATATGGGATCTGCTGTATAAAATTAAGCAATTCTTGAGAGGGTTTGAGATGCTACCATACCCTCCCCCACTCACATAAGAGTTTAATTTATCAACTTAGCCAGGAGAACCCAGATGGTTTCCCAATCTAACCCAACAATCCCAAAACAGCTCTTCCTGGATACTTCCTTTGCAGTCATCTACAACTTAAGGGTGATACTTCCTAGGTCTATGCTTTTAGCAAATGAATTTTTTTACTTCTAAGTGATGCTTAAGATTGGATGGGTTATTGGTTTGGTTGGTGCCAGAATACCCATCCTACATAATCTTAATATTAGTTGTTCTACCAACTCTTGCTAATGAAATATTTACTTTGTGGCTTAATTGAGATCATTTAAATGTTCCACATTATTAGACAAAGCAGAGCAACCCCTATTAAGAATCTGAAATGCAATTATGCAGGAATTGCTGTCCTTTTTGATTCTAGTTACATTAAAAATAGAAATTGAAATAGATACTACCTGATAGTGTAACATGAGGAATAAGGATTCAGAAGGAGATATTAACTTTATGCCAAATGAATATACATAATTTCCATCCATCCATAAATCAAAAAATACACATTGTTAAACAATATGTGTCAAGCATTATTCTAAATTCTAGAGAATTTACAAAGAAATTGTCTTTGTACAATTTGATCTCTTGTACAAAGAAAAAGAAAAAATCTGCCTGTTCTCAAGGAGTTTACATTCTAAATGAGGAGAAAACATGTAAATCTTATTTACATAGGCATTATATTATTTACATATGCAGGTAGTACCTACATACCAGATATATCCAGAGTAGATGTTGTTCAGCCATTTCTGATTCATGGTGATCTCATTTGGGCTTTTCTTGGCAAAGATATGGTTTGCCATATCCTTCTCCAACTCATTTGACAGATCAAGAAACTCTGGAAAATAATGACTTGCCCAGGATCACACAGCTAATACGTGTCTGAGATCAGGTTTGAATGCAGGAAGATGAGTTTTCCTGACTCCAGCCCCTGCTGCTGTATTCACCCTGCTCTCTAGTTGCCCTAGAATAGATGTGAGGTAACTATAGAGAAGCGCCAGCAGCAGATTGGCAGCCTGGAGCACCAGGAAATGTCTCCTTCAGAAGATGGTGCTTGAACTGAGGCTTGAAAGAAGCTAGGGATTTTAAGATGGGGATTTAATAAGGAGGAAGAATATTCTAGAGATAAGGTACAGCATCCAGTAACCTACTATGGCTAATCTTAAAGTATGTAGAAGGACAAAATGTGTAAAGAAGGTTGGAAGAAACAGACTTAATGTGTAAAGAGTTTTAAATGCCAAACAGAGGAGTCAATATTTAATCCTAGGGAAAACTTGAGACACGAGAGTTAATTGAGTAGGGGGTGACATGGTCAAACCTACAGTTGTGTGAAAAATGGATTAAAATGAAGAGAGACTTGAGGCAGAGAGCCCAATTAAGAATCTATTGCAGCAGTCCAGGTGAGAGTCCACTGGGAGTCAAATGAAGCATTGTGTTTGTTTGAGCTTGGCAAAATAGAGAGACTTCCACATTCCTGAGATTAAGTTGTGATGATTTGATTTATTTAACTTCTTTCTGTTCAAAAGCAGAGCAGGCTGGTAAATAGTTTCTTAAATTCTTCAATGTCAGGATAATGAGTAAAGGGAAGAAAAGAAATTAAAAGGTAGTTTGAGAATCAAGCACATAATCTAGAATGCTCACCCATGCAAATGAGAGCTGTGTATTTTGGGGCAAAAAGGAAGGCTAATAAAAGCATAAATCGAGAGGTAGAAGTGCTTCTGTCTATCAAGTTAAGCTACCTGAAATATGATTATGTGATTTTGTCAGAGTTACACACTCATATACACTTATACAAGTATCTAAGGGAGGATCTGAATTTAGCTTTTCTTACCTCTAGGTCCAACACATTATCTATCTGGCTATTTAAGAGGCAGGTGTAAAACAAGTTCTGAAAGTGGTTTAAGGATTCAAGAGCTCTGCTGCTACTATGAAGACGCTGCCCAACAATGGATACTATCCATTCTTCAGACTGCTATTCAGAGTCTCTCCTTTACCATTCCTTAGGTTTTGTATTCATCTAAATATAGAACAATCCTCTGCTTTAGGCAGAACTATTAACTAGCATATTTTGTGTGTGTGTCAAGGGCAAGCAAAAAAAATTTAACTAAAAAAACATTTATTTGAATGGGAGGAAGAAGTACTGAAACACTGGGGCCTAGACAAGATACCATCATATGTGTGGGAGGTAGAGGGAGCAGTATCCACACCTGGGATATAGCAGCCAATTATAATTGATCAAATAAGGAGAGATGTCCTCATTAGCCCTGCTCTAGCATTTTGCATTTGCCTGATGTTCAGTAACTTTCAAAAGAGTCAACTGATTTTGGTCAAATTTCATCCATTATTCAAGATTTGGAAAATTTAATTTTTTTATCCATTCAATAACTTGAAACAAAATGGAAAGTGCTTCAACTTTTAGTTATAGCTTAGATGAATAATTAAAAAAATCAGACTTAAATGAAATTTGAATATACAACAAAGGTACAGAGAAATTGAGAAATTGAACTATGTTGAATAAGATCTATTTGCCTCTTCATCTCCTTAGGCCCCTCCATACTTGTGAAAATGAGATGACAAGAGTGTAGCTTCCTGTCACTTCTCTTGGCAGAGAAAACAGATACTGCTATTGCATCTAGAAAGGAATCAGTTCAATAAATTTATTGAGCAAGACACTTTAATTTCAAAGAGCTGATAAGAGATTTAAAAAATCATAGGAGCAAAATTCTCCATAAGATGACAGATTTGGAACTAGAAGGATCTCAAAGGTTACCTTGTCCAACCTCCTCGTTTTACAGAAGTGGAAATCAAGGTCCAGGGGTGAAGTGACTTAAGGCAAATCTCCATAATAAATGGCAGATCAGATATGCTGTCCTTACAATTTTAATATGTTTCCCTAGTGTCCATTCAAAGACGAAAAACAATACAACTTCTGGCAATAAGTTTTAATTTAGTTGACCAAAAAATCATAAGAAACACAAAATAATAGCTTTTTAAATAACATATTTACAATACCATAACCCAAGTTAGAATATGATTTATTCCCCAATTTAATGCAAGTGAGATCATAGACCTTTTCCTCTTCCAAACTTCCTTATCACTATTGAGGACATCATCATATTCCCAATCATCTATCTTGGCAACTGCCTTGTCTTCAACTCTTCTCTCTTGCTCAACCTATGTACTCATTCTGTTGGTAACCACTAAATCTTAGTGGTCCTATCTCCAGGATATGTTTCACATCCCTAATCTTCTCTCTACTCACATAATTACCACCCTAGTTCAGGACCTCATCACCTATCTCCTGGACTATTGCAATAACTTCCTACTTAGATTCACTATTTTATAACTATATCATCTACACAGCTGCCAATGATCATCTTAAAGCATAGATTTGACTATTATACCTTCTGAACTATTGGTTCCCTCTTGCTTTTAGGAAGAAATAAAAACTCCATTTATCATTTAAAGCATTTTACAACCTGAGCCCTTCTTATCTTTCCATTCTTTTTACACATTACTCCCTAGCACACATTATGCAGTTCATTTACACTGGTCTACTTGTGATTCCTTAAATGTGAAACTCACTTTCCTGACTGACCCCTTACCTCCTCCATACCTGGAGTACTCATCTTCCTAAATGAATCCCTAGTTTCTTTAAGATGACTTCCTGCAAGAAGCTTTTCCAAGTCCAATCAGTCGAATGCCTTGCTTTCCAAGGCTACTATTCTTGTATGTATATGTGTATACATTGTTGTTTCCACATTAGAATGTTAAGTGTTTGAATACAGGGACTGATGTCATTTTTTTCCCCTTTATATTTCCAATGCTTAGAAGTGGCTATTACATAGTGAGAGCTTAGCTTAATAAATGCTCATTGATTGACTAATAGAAAAAGGCAGCATCTTTGATGCACTTTAAAGGAAGAGAAAGATTTCAACAGATTGAAAGGCAGTATAAGTCCATTCCAAGCAGGGGGAAAAGTGTTTATAATTGTAAGGAAATAGGAGAGAATAGAGTGAGCTTAAGGAATACTAAATGATCCGGTTTGGCTGGAACACAGAATGCATGAAGACTACTATTAAATAAGGTGGGCCAGGTGGGTTGGAGCCAGATTGCATATGTCAGGCCAAGATGTTTATATTTTATTCATAAATTGATGAGGAATCACTGAAGGATTTTGAGCAGCAAAAGGGGGTCTCCAAAGGAAAATGCACCTGTTGGTAGATCCCAGAGATGAATCAACCAAGAGAGGCCATTCTCTCTGACAAATAATAATGGTTCTTGGGTAATGACTCCAGACCTCACCTCTCTGGTAAGCTTCCCAAGGGGAAAGGCTAGCTGTTACCCACCCTGCTCTACAGAGGACCAAGAGAGGAGCAGCAGTGCCCTCTACCCTTCCCACCCCCTTTTCTTTTTATCTCTTTCTTCTCCCCCCACCCCATGCAGATTCAGTCTTTCCTTGGCTGAGAACATGGTAACATATTTAAGCCAGGCACAAAGTGACATTTCATCATTAATACCTAATGTGATTTTATTGGGATGTGTAAACATGCACACTGCTCACAGCCCCTCGTCACTGCCTGTAATTGCTTTTACTCTCCTAAATTCAGATGTAATTCAGATAGAGAAATACGCCATGCGGACTGCATCTGCAGCCAGAGAATTATCAGTATTACTTTTCGGCTGCCTGACAGTGATGTTTCAACAATCTATACATATTGATTTAGGCCGATAATAAACAATTTGATTAGCCCCCCTATCTATAGACTGTCATTTCCATCACTGACAGGAGCCCAGTAGAGTGGAAGGCAGTCAGCAGGCACATATGGCAAGAATTCTCAAAATAAGAAACTCGGCCCTGATTAGAGCCTGGGCTTCAGTGAATTGGACAAGACAGCTCAGCTGCCATGTTATTAACTCCCTCAGAAAATACTCAGCCTGTTCCCTGGGGCCGGCCTGAATATTCTGATCTGGATCGATAGGCAATCTCCGGTGTATATGGAATGCGGGCCCAAGTCGTTTGTCTCTGTGCAACTTAGTCCAAAGAAAGGAGCCCCCTCCCCACTGTCTGGGTCCCGCTCTGGGCCACCCAGACTCCTCTCCCCCATTGTCCCCTCCACTTCTATCACTTTCCCCCTTCCCTTTCTAACTAATGACTGGCCAAGAAAACAGAAGTAACTGAACCTATTCCATCATTGAAAAACTCTCTCTCCCTCTTCCTCCCTTCTCTCTCTCTCTCTCTCTCTCTCTCTCCCTCTCTCTTTTTTCCTCTCCTTCTCTTTTTCTCTCTGTTTGTATGTCTGTCTCACTCCCTCCCTCTCTCACCCTCTCTGTTTCCCCTCTTCTTTCCCCCTCTTTCTATCTCTCTCTTTCTCTCCTCCTTCTCTCTCTCCCTCATTGTTTCTTTCGATCTTTGTCCCTCCTTCCCTCCCTCTGTCTCTCTCTGTCTCTTTCTCTCTCTTTCCTCCCCCCGTCTCTATCTGTCTCTTCCTCTCTTCGTCTCCCTCTCTCCCTTTCTCTCCTTCTCTCCCTCTCTCTGTCTCTGTCTCGTCCCTGTCTCTTCCTCTATCCCTCTCTCTCTCTTCCCTCTGTCTATCTCTGTCTCTCTTTTTCTCTCCTCCTTCTATCATTCTCTTCTTCTCTCTCCCTCTTCCTCTTTCTTTCTCTCCTCTCTTTCTCCCCCTCTCCTCTTTCCTTTCCCTCTCCCCCTCTCTCTGTGTCTCTGTCTGTACCTCTGTTTCTATCTGTCTCTGTCTCTGTGTGTGTGTCTGTCTGTCTGTCTCTCTCTGTTTCTGTTTCTCTATCTTGGTGTGTGTGTGTGTGTGTGTGTCTGTCTGTCTCTCTCTGTTTCTGTCTCTCTCTGTGTGTCACTGTCTCTCTGACTCTGTTTCTATCTCTCTATGTATGTCTGTCTCTGTGTGTGTCTCTCTTTGTCTCTCTCTGTTTTTCTCTGTGTGTTTTTTCTCTCTCTCTGTCTCTGTGTCTCTCCCTGATTTTAATGATTGTAAATGCTGCCTTTCAATCTTATAAAAATTATATCCATCACTGTATCCCCATGGCATGTTTGTATAAGTAATGGGAGCAGCCTGTTGTGACAGCTATACAGATATCATTGTAAGAGGGCCCCTGGCAGGATCGGCTCCAGAATGGCAACATTTTAATAAACCAGAAAGCGGCCAGTTGCAACCAGAATCACTCTGGCAGCCTTTGCAGTGAAAGATGTCAGTCTGCATTCTCATCAGGGGGTGGCGGCTTGAAGCTGCAAAGCCGATTTAGTGACAAAGGACATTTTGCCACTTTATGTTGGCAGAGGACTATTCCTATCCAAAACTATGCTCACACCCATTTGAGCTTCACAATAGCCCTATGAAGTAGGCAGGGCAGTTATAATTAGTCCCATTGTACAGATATGGAAACTGAAGCCCAGCAAAGTTAAGAAAAGAGATAAGAAAACTGGCCTTCTCTCCATTTCAGAGGTGGGCCACTATGAATGGGGAACATTGCAAATACTGTCAGACCAGGTTTGTACACTGGTTAGTTTTGCTGAACTGCTTTTTCCTCCTTTTAAAATTCTTTGTTACAAATGATAGTTTGCTAGATAAAGAAGAGGAGAAAGTATATATGAAGGAGTACAAAAATTTAAAAAAACACATTAATTTGGAAAGAAAAAAAACATTTTTAAAAAGAGAAAAAATTGCCAAGTCACATAGATATGTGGAAGAAGGAGTTCTATGCTTGGAGTCTTTGCCACTTAAATGGGTTATCATCTTAAACAAGTTTCCTTCTATGGGTGTCAATTTTCTCCTCTGTAAAATGAAGGGGCAAGACTAGATGATTCTATAAATTATTGGCAAAGCTGACTCTATTACCTAGGATATAGTGACTTCCTGTCATTTCCAGGATCAAACAGGAAATTCTCTATTTTATGTGAAAAGCCAAAATAGAGCTGGTTCTCATCCCTCTGGCTTCCTACAAATGTATAACCTCTTCATTCCAGTAACCCTGGTCTTCCAACTGCTGCTCAAACAAGCTACTCCCATCTCCAGACTCCAGGCATTTTCACTGACTGTTTCCTGGGAATATTCTTCCTGCTCTCTATCTCCTAGCTACTTTTGTTTCCTTTAAGTCCCAGTTAAAATTGTACTTTCTTTGGGGAAATCTTTCCCAATCCCTTTTAATCTAATGCCTTTCTTTTGTTGGTTATTTCCGATTTGTGTGTGTCTCCCTCTCTCTCTTTTCCTCTCTCTCTCCCTCCCTCCCTGCTTTCTTCCCTCTCTCTCCCTTTCTCCTTTCCTTTTTCCGGATCTCTCTTTGTAGATAAATTGTAGATAGATTGGTTTATAGATAATTGTTCGGGTTCTATCTCTCTTTTAGATTAGAAGCTACTTGAGAGTAGGAACTGTCTTTTGCCTTTTTTTTTTTTTTTTTTGTATATATATATATATATCCAGCACTTAGCACACTGTCTGATTGAGTGAGTGATCTAAGAGATTACCAGTTTGGGGCTATTTTTTTTAACACCATGAAGTTTAAGAAGATAAGATAGAATAATGCTAACTATTAATAATAATAAAAATAACATGAAACAATTTGATCTAATCACTCAGAGCATCTCAACTTCAAGTTTGTGAACTAGCTTTTTTGTCAATATAATTTGATAACTGTATTTCAATATAATTTGGTTTCCTTTGTCATTCTGTGCATTTTATTAATTTAAAAGTAGTCCATAAGTTTCACTAGTCTTCCAAAGGGGCCCTTGACACTCAAAAAAAAAAGTTAAGAATCCTTGGTCCAGTTACTAGAGGAGCATCTTTGGAGTCAGAAAGACCTGATGTCAAGATTTGCCTCTAACATATAATAGCTATGTCACATAGGCAATTCATTTACCCATTCTATATCCCATTATGTATCCATTTTATTTCTATGGCCCTCTACAATTAAAAATTATAAATAAATAGCCAACATGCATCAATGGAATGGATTTTCATGTCAAAAGCTTCCTGTATTATGAAATGATAATTCTGAAGCTCTCTCTTCAAATAAGAATTCTCATAATATCAGTAATCTGAATCATAAAGCCAAAAAAACCTTGGTTCAAAATTTGCCTCTGATATATCCCAGTGGTGTGACCCTGAGTCACTCAGCCTCTACCTGTGCTAAGCCTTTCTCTGTCTCTAAGTTACAGAGAAGGTGCTAACTAAGTTAGTACAGGGATTTTTTTCATTCTCATTTCCCTATGCCAAAGAAATCAAACATCCAGTGGCTATCCTTAATTATATTAACTGCTATCTATAATAATGATCATAACTGCTTATATATTTTTTTAAAGTTCTCATGTAATCTCTCTTAATTCTCTCAAAAACCACATGTGGAAGAGAAAATGCTTTTTTATCCCAATTTTACACAGGAAGAAACTGAATCTCTAAGAGATGAAGTTGTAGAGCCAAGGTTACAGGACCAGTAAATGGCAGAGCTGGGACTCTGAGTCTAAATGGACTGCTCTTCTGAGAGAAGTGTATGTGTGGAATGCCATTCTTTCTGCCCAGATTCTCTGCTGGACATTTGTTAGCCCAGCTCATGTTCTAACTATTCATTTAAAAAACAACGTTTTGATGCCAGGCACATACCAAATATCAGTGCCATTTTAATGCTGTCACCTGCAAACTATAAGTGTCTAGATCACCAAAAAAGTACAGCCCCACTCCATAAGGCCCAACAGCTTTAGCATATCATCTTGAAGATCAGGAAATGCAATCTCTTTGGATACACTATATTGTATTATGCTTGCCTTGTATTCCCAGGACAACAAGCACAGTGACAGGCACACAACCTCCAGCTCTCAGTAAATGATGAATGCTCCCAGTGGTTTAAGACTGGAAGAAGGAAGAGGAAGAATTGGTATAATGAAGAGAGTAAAAAGGACCAAATGCTTTTAGTAGGGAATACAAAAGATCATTGGCTTTAAATCTAAAAAAGGAAGAACTCTAGAGATTATCTTGTTTAATTCCCTCATTTGATAGGAAAGGAAAGTGAGGCTGATCAAGGTCACATGGGTAATAAGTTTCAGAATTAGATTCTCTGACTCCCAATTTAGGGTTCTGTCCACTATCCCATGCTGCCTCTCCAAATATAGGAGGGTGATATGGAACAGGAAATAAGAAATGACATAATATGCTGTGGAAAGGTAGAGGCAGCCATGGCATCGTGCAAAAGATATTGGATTTGGTGTAAGAGGATCTAGATTCAGATATTTCCTCAGCCATTTGCTATTTGAACATCAATTTCATCATCTAGAAAATGACATTGGACTAAATGGCCTCTCAGGTCTCTTTCAGTTCAGAATCAATGATTCTGTGATCACAGACTTTGTGGTCATAGAACAGGTTGACTAGGAGTAACCAAGAAACATACCCTGAAATAAAGGAGCCCAGGATAGTTTTCATAGCCTCAAAAGTGAACAAAAATGTTCTGCCTAAAAGCTTGATATAGTAACAATAAAAATTCACATTTCTATAACAACTTAAGGTTTAAAAAAGCCTTTTCTTTTCTACAATGTTATGATATAGATAGTTAAAGTAATGCTATTCCCATTTTATAGATAGAAAATTTAAGTACAGAATAAGTTATATGACATATACAGGGTCACACTGGCAGTAGGTGTTAGAGTCTCAACACAAAATCATCTTTTCACCAGTGTATTTCTTAATATCACCCTGATTCTCACAGTTAGCCTCTTTTCTGGGACATAGAAATTCTAAAAACATTCCTACAATGGATCACATCCTGAATTAGGAACCACAAAGGAGAATACTGAAGAAAGGGGGCCAGGTTCATCATCATCAAGGAGCAGGCTATTGCATGAGGTGGTAAAATCTCTATCCCTAGAAGTATGCAAGCAGATGCTGGATGATTATCTGACAGGAGCATTATTGAGGGGTTTCCTCTTTTGGATAGATGATTTCTAGCTTTTAAAATAAATAAACTCTACTTGTCAACTTCCTTTCAAAACTCAAAAGTGGCTAATTAGTTTAATACTAAGCTTTGGGTTAACCCACAGACAGATCAACTACTATTTATGGATTGTTCCCTTAATGTCAAATATAATAACAACTCAAAATCTACCCATAACTTAGGGGATAAATTTAGAGAGTTGTCAAAGGCTCAAAGAAATTAAGATACTTGAGCAGGATTATAGAGCTCTTCTTAGAGGTGAAATTTGAACCCATCTCCAAGACCACTTAGCCACAGTACTAGGCTATCTCTCTTTCTACAATATTCATAGAACTTGGAAATGTAAAGGTCTCTAGAGACCATCAAATCAAACCCTTTCTTTTTGCATAAAACTGAGTCTTAGAGGGAAAAAAAAAAGCTTGGATCATCTTTCCTCTATAAATGTCCCATCTTTTATTGGGCAGTTTTGGCTTCCCTTGACTCAGAAGAGATACACATCTCTAAACTGTAGGTCTTGTTTCCCTGGTCCCCAAGCAAATAAGTATCTCAGGAATATTAGCTGAGACATTTGTTTGAAGTAAAACCTGGGATTAGCACCACCTAGAGGTTTCTCTTAATCCTGCTCCTGCCATATACCTTCAGAATATGGTCAAACCTTTTGGCTTAATTAATTCAAACCATTTACAGAGCACCCCAGAAATCCTCCCAAAATGGCCATTTCTCTTATAATGAGCCAATAAGTTTACTCTTCCTAAACTTCTTTATACCTTTCAAACAATTTTGTAATTTTGTCCTTCAGTGGGGTTTTTTATTTTTTATTTTTGTTTTTGTTTTGTTTTGCTATCAAAAACTTTCAGGTCTGAGAGGTTAGAGAAAGCCCAGAAATACAAAACATAAGTTTAATGAATTGATTTCTCAATGCAGCTCCCATCAGAAATCCTTAGCACTTTTTATCTCTTGGAAAATGCAGGCAGAAAGATAAGAAAAGCTGGTGTTATGTTAATTCCCATTATAATCTACAGATAATATGGAGGAAGATGGAAGAGAATGCCTTTAAACTCAAGCAGATCTCATTTTTATCGAGTGTGCAACAGTTTTATTGTAGTGAAATATGTCCATTTGAGTAGTGGAAAATCACCTTAAATAGATAGCATAAGAACAAGGCGTTGTTGTGGGGGCTGAGCCCGATTTCCCAATGCACTTCTCTGGGAAGAAAGCTCTTAGACATTTTGGTTTATGTATGAAAACTTCCCACAAATGTGATTGAAAATGAATCTTTGATAGATATTTGCTGTGGTTATGCTGCATTAGACCCAATTTATCCTCCACTGCTCATTGTTGCTATTGATTGATTTTTAAATTAGATGAAGGCAATCAGTAAATACCACCCAATCAAGTCCTAAAAACATACAGGAGATTAGACAATTTAGGGTAATCAATGAAAATATTCTGTGATTTGCTAGCATTCAATCTTGACCATAAATTACAACCATAACTTGCAAGTTAGTAAGCCATAAAGCACGCGGAAGTGACAGGAAAAACCATAAGAAATGAATTAAGAAGATGAAGAGCAACCACTTGACTTGTACTTTAATGAGACAAAATTAGTCTTTATACATATCTTGCATTTCTTGTTGACTCTTGTCAACATCAATGGAGTATAAGGAGCAGCCTATGATTGTCTTGGTCTGTGTGTATGTGTTTTAATATAAAAGCCATTCTTTGCCTTAACAGATGAGTCTGAACAATAACTAATCAACCTCATTTTGTTACTGCGAATAAGTTAATGTAATTTTAGGTTCAAACCCCAAGGTTTGCTAAAGCCCTCACCTACCTCACAGACACTTTCAAATGCTAATTTGAAAGTCACACTTCTGCTCAGTGTTATTTCCTTCAAAAGTCTAAAATGTAACAATAATTAAATGTAATTTTAGACCAGCACTTCATACTTTTAAAAGGCTATATTTGTCTGATTGTACAATCTGCCTATCTTCCATATTTTTATAAGACTTACTTTAAGCAATTAGATTCCCCCCTTTTAACAACCAAGCTTGTGATTTGGAGGAAATAGCTTGGTCCATTCCACTTCAAAACAAGACTACACAGGTGCATAATGCCTGAACTCAAATTTTGCAGTCTCCTTCCCCCTTTCAAAGCCTTTCCTTCCCCCATTCCTAAAGTAGGTGAATGAATAAAGAAATGACCCTGTCCTGCCAAAAGGTGTAAGAAATGACTGCAACATCTCTGAAAGCCAGCCTTATCTGTCCAGGCAGGCCTCCATCTTCTCTCCAGGGGATCAACCCTCCCATGGTGACTGTCACCTCTCTCCTAAATCTCCAAGACTAAATAAGGTCCTATAGGTCTCTCCCACTAAACACTCTGTGTAACACTTTTGGAAGAAATTTCCAGAGCAGCTTTGGAGAGCTTCGGAGATTGCTTTCAGTCTAAAGATGAAGAGAAGTTGGTTCTTGAAAATGCCTCAAAGGTACTTGATGATCATTGTCTTTTCTTTTTACTTATTTATTTATCAATTTAAGAATTCCAGCAATGACTGGGTAATGCAGACCCTTAAACTGGGTCCCAATCCTAGCTAAGTGACATGGATAAAGCCATCTAATCTTTCTTAGATTTAGTTCCCCCTTCCTTAGTGGGAAAAAAAAAACATAATTTCAAAAAAAGGAAAAATTTTAATTTTAAAAAAGAGGCTAGGGGTGAGGATAAATTTATCGATTGCTAAGGCTCCTTCCAGCTGTAACCTTCTGAATTTCTTTGGAGAAGGATCTCTGCTTCCAAGATGGTTCTTTATTAATTATTCTCAGAATAATGTTTTAAATGCATAAAATAGAATAATATAATAAAATAGAATAATATAATTGCAAATGAAATAAATTATATTGGAATATAATTATCAAAATATCTTTTTTAATCCAAAATTCTAAATTCATGGACTCCAGGTTAAAAACTTCTGCTAGAGTTTTGTAACCTGTATAGCCTAAATGCTCTATGAATTGACTGAGTCTTTATTAAGCATCAACTATGTGATTAGATACTGTGCTTGTTACTGGAGATACAAATACAAAAGAGAGCAGTCCTTACCTTCAAGGAGCTCACATTCTACTTATTGAAGAGGGTTACATATTCACAGACAAATAAAAGATAGATACAAAGTAGTATGTGCTGATAAATCTTTAACAATTAGCCTGTGGGGAAGAAGGTGGAATATATTTATTATATGCTTTTTAAGTTTAATTATCATTATTAATATTAATGTTTCTACACCACTTAAGTTGACAATCAACAAAATAATAGATGAAGTCCTGATTTGTAGCCTTTTTGGGTTTCCAAGGTATAAATGCTTACACTAAAAATTATTTCTGGAAAGCCCTGATAATTGGATCACCCCCTTCTTAATACAAATAAACACAAAGTGATGGGGGACAAATTGAGAAATCAGGAAAAGTCTTTTAAAATAAGTGGTATTCGAGATGAGCATTAGCTCACAAAAGAAGGAGGTCCAGAGAGGGATGGGGCTTTAAGTGGTGTCATAATGAAGTTTGAGAATAGGAAGGGCCTTAGGTCAGTGAGGAACACATAGAGGTCCTTATTCTCAAAATTGAGCAGGGGGGAATAGTCACACATTTGTAAATCTCTGGAAGAGAAGCTGTGAATGTCTTTTTACTCTAGGAGACTAAGGCTTGAGAGCCTAAGGTTGACAGATGATGGCCTAAAATCAGAAGGATAAGGGCAGGTTTGATGTGGTGAGGGTTAGAAGTCAGGAGGTCCCTCTGGAAACGAGAATGCTGGCAACAGAGACTGGCCCTGATAAATGAACTGAACTAGGCAACCTAGAAGAACAAAATAAAGGCCTGAAGCCCATATCTGTCTCTGCCACTAACTCCCTGTCCTCAAGCTCCTCATCTGTCAAACAGGGATGGTAGACCCTGCCTTTCCTCTCTTACAAGAGCATTTTGAGTAGCAAATGAAAGAATGTATATGAATGCAACTTGTAAGTTGTAAAGTGCTGTACATATGAGGAATTATATTGTGATGGTTACAATTACAATTATTATACAGGTAAAGTCTATTGCATGGTCCCTTTCTGGGGTATCCAGGAGATACAAACTCAGGAAGATTTGAGTTAAGTAAGGTCTGATCTCAGACTTTTCTAGTTGTGTGGCTCCAGGCAAGTCAATTTTTCACTTCTATTTGTCAAAGTTTCCTCATCTGTAAAATGGGGATAATAATAACACCCATCACCTCCCAGAGTTGTTATAAAGATTAAATGAAATATTTGTAAAACTCTTAGCATATAGTAGGTGCTCAATAAATACTTATTAACCTTTTTCCCTCCTTGCTCTCAGTGAGCTTACAATCTAAGTAGAATAGATCAAAACACCCAAGAAAATAGAAAATACTAACCTATCTATTCCTTGTCCAAATGGCTAGCCTCAAATCCCATCTCATGAAAATCCTAGGGGAAAAGGAAATTTTCTCTCTCTATATCTCACCAGGAAAGAATTCCCAAGGTCTATGTTTCAAAGATAAGAGGTGGGAAAACAAAAGCAAACAAATAAACCCAACTTGTGTTGGAGTTCCCCTGGCAACTCAAGGTGAGGAGACAGAGTTGCCCAGCTAATATAAGCAAGAACTCTGAATGGAATGCCCTGTGGTAAGCAATGCCAGAGAGAGAGATTGTATGCCAGCAGAGAACAGAGGCTCTTCTCCACTAAGAAAAGGCCTCTGGAAATGAAATTTCAGTCACTTCTCCAGCACTACTGAAGGAGGAGGTCAAGTCTCCAGAATAACCAGGTCCTCCATCAGGATGCTGAGATATAGGGATGTTGTATTTCTGTATAGTCAAACCCCCTAGAAAAGTTTCCCAGAAAACGATCAGGAAACAACTTCCTCGGCTATATGTGGGGTAGCTTGAATGCACTCAGTCTTCTTGATGGCAGGGTATGAATTAAATCTCCTTTAGTAAGATCTGGAAGGAATCTTAGAGCTCATTTAGTTCCAAATCCTTATTTTACAGATTCATAATCTAAGTGATTTATTTACCCAAATGCTGGCAGTTAGTTGGTGTCAGAATTAAAACTCAATTCCTCTGGTGCTGAGACTAAAGATACTGACAATTGTCTCTATTCCTGAACACAGACATAAGACTTTTTTCTTCTCCTCCAAAATTCCCAGAGAAAAAACTCTGACTGAGGTATATGGGCTGTTCCTGGAGGGTCCCTCCAGGGGCTGGGGGTGTGGTTGTGGAAGCTTTAGAGGAATTGCTTGGGAGGTGACCAGGAGGAATGTGTTTTACTTTATCATGGTATATAACTAAAAGGGCAGACTAATTAATCAAAGAAGTTTCTAAAAGTGCTTTTATTTTACCATTTAGTATGCCAGAGAGATCATTTCCCTTAATGTATACCCCTGGTATTAACCCACTTTAATCCATCACACTCTGTATTATGAAATTACTTTGTTTTACTCCTTGGTCCAGCTGAAGATCATTAACCCAAACTATTATCCAAGCTATACATCACTGGAGCAGATTACCTCATGGAACCAAAGAGCCCTTTTCCTGGGTTACACGGTGGGCCTACGGAGTCATTTTTTCTCACTGGGGCTGACAGGAAGGGCTGCTTTCATTAGATAGCAGATGGCTCCCTATTTGGTTGGGCCTCACCTACCACTCCCTTTTTGTACTCCTCTCCCTCCCCCCCCCCCCAAGACTTGCATACCCAGATCTTAGCTCAGAGTAGCTCCAAATTGAGAAGTCCACAAAATTTGTCTTTAGTACCGGATTCCTATCCTGCCTGACCACTAAATTTATACTCATATTTGACCTATACCCAGTACCCTTTTGGGGATAAAAGTCTTTCATTGTAGTACACAGCTGAATTGATAATTGATTTATAAAATGACTATATGGAAGCAGGCGTGCCCATTTCTTTGGGGTTTTGTTGGGAAAGACCACGATGGCAGTGAGATGTTGACAAACAATCATGCTTTCATACACACAGAAGGTGTGGAGACAAATGGCACAAAAAAATATGAACAAATAGCAAAAAGAGTGCAGAGGCAGACAACATGGGGTGGTGAAGGAAGGAAGGCACCTGGTAGAAGGGTATGGGGAGGAGAAGCAGCAAAAAGAGTCAATCATGTAATCACCTATTAGAGTTGGGAGTTCTCAAACATATGGACCTGATGGAGATAGAGGTGTGATCAGGGGCAGAAGTCTGAGATTTTATTTTTATAGAATTTAGGGATGTGAGAACATACTAACCCTTATCTATGCTACTTTGGAGTTAGTTCATTAATTAACATGTCCAAATCACATTTTCAGTAAAACTATAAAGTTAACTTGCCCATGTGCTCTCAAATTATCAGCACCATTTGGTGATATCTAGAATTTTTCTGAGATTTACATATCATAGGAACAAAAGGCCCTGACAACAAAACTTAGATTGTTTTTCCCTGATTCAGCATCTATTAGCAAGATGTGATTTTGGATTAATATATGATACAATTTGTAAATTATCCATTGTTGATCTTGGGAATGGTTTGTATGTGAGTTATAGGTTCCCCTTTGCAATATTATTTCCTGCTGTTGACAGCTTATACTGGCTACTTATAAGCTTACTGCAATGACTGGAAGTGGTGGTCAGGGAGACCAGAATAGATATATTTTGAACACAGTAATCAAGCTGGATTGCCCTCTTCCCTTCCACTCACATTGAGCTCTAGTTTCTGAGGGAGGACATAGAGGGTAGAGGTGAGGGACTGGCATTCTTCCTCTAGAACTTTAGACAAGAAGGATCATCTTCATTTCCCCTTTTCTTAAAGAGAAGGAAATTGAGGAATTGGAGGAGGGAACGTGCTAATTTGTGACAACTGTAATTTAATCCAAGTCTCCTGACCCCAGGCCAATATAAAGTGCTCTACCAGGCCACAAAAGGGAGCAGTTCCCAATGTATGGGGTTCAGGGAAATCTTCACCGAGGAGAGTAAGACTAAAGCTGAATTTCAAAGGTCAGGTAAGCTTTGGATAGGCTATGAGGAGAGAAGAGCATTAAAATAAAAGGTTTGGAGGCAAAAGGGGGCATTACAGAAAGGGAGAGAAAGTATATCAGCCCAATTAAAGCAGAAGATGCTTACTGAAAATTAGCCAAAAAAGCTAGATAGGTAGGCTGGTTCCTGGCTTTAGAGGGCTTTGATTGTCTACGTGAGAAGTTCAGATTAGGTCTTCAAAAGATAGCTAATTTCAATAAATATTTTATCTTGATCAACTAAATGTGTTTCTATTTACTACCACCACCATCACTTAATAACAGCATCATCTGACAAAAACCTTGGTAGGTTTTTACAGTATTATTATTAGCAAAATACTGGTGAGAGCCTCAAGGTTTTAAATTCCTCTACATCCTAGATACTACATCTTTTTGCCAATTCATCAGTAAGTAGCAAGATGCACTTTTTTTTCTGAATTCAATGGTAAGAATTGGTTTAGGCCAAGCCATCCATATTCTCTTCTCCATTTCTCCTCTTGTGATCAAAAGTGTCTTTCATAAAATTCTATTCCAATATCTCATTGAGAAGTAGAGTACTTACAAGGTATACCAAAACAGCAAAGCCCCTGGCAGATTCTGTCATTCCAAGAAGTCTTTAATTATGGCCAGTAATAGACTAACTCTTTCCCCAGGAACAATTTTGCCAAATATAGGAGAGGCTCATTACCAATTGACTGACCACCTAATAATGATGCGTCCTTTGGCCAGAGCAACACATGAAATGAAGAAAAATGCAGACCAATCTTTGGTCTTCTGTGGTCTTTTCTGCTTTAGGGATATAGAGTAGCAGAAAGGGGGAAAGTGGGTGATAAGAATCACTCGATTTTTAGCCTGTTTGTAAAACTTAATTTGACTTTTGTACTATAAATGTAAGATCCTGCCCAGTGATTAGGTATATGTCAAACTAGAGGTAATGATCACATCTGTTTTGATATATATCAAACAAAATAAAACAAAACTACGAGAAGAAATTTGTTAGTTAAAAGGAAAGTACTTCTTTTCATTTTATCATATGGCCAAAAGCAACAAGAAACACTTTTTTTTTTTTTTTTTTTTTGCTGAGACAGTTGGGATTAAGTGATTTGCTCAGGGTCACACAGCTAGGAAGTGTTAAGTGTCTGAGGTCAAATTAGAACTCAGGTCCTCCTGACTTCAGAGCAAGAAACATTTTTGATGGGATATTTAACATCTCAACGTATAGTGCTCATAATAGGTATTGCAAAAAATCTACAATGAAAACAATTACAATTTATACATGAATCTTGGTTGTAGAAGTTGAAGAGGTAAAGAAATTCTATAAAGAATTCAAAACCCTTAAGACTAAATCAAACTACCCATTGATACTTGGTGATTTTAACGCAAAAATTGACTATATCCAAAAACATGAGCTACAATTAAAAATGAGCAAAGCTCAAGACTTGTTGAATTGTTAACTAATTTATGAAGTTATGAAGCAAAGGCATGCAGTCCAGTTCTTTAAGGAGTTGCCAGGAAAGACCATGATGACACTGAAGAGTAATACTTCAATCACAATT
Source organism: Sarcophilus harrisii (assembly GCF_902635505.1). Classification (NCBI taxonomy): domain Eukaryota; kingdom Metazoa; phylum Chordata; class Mammalia; order Dasyuromorphia; family Dasyuridae; genus Sarcophilus; species Sarcophilus harrisii. Next base: position 467,283,718 of record NC_045427.1, on the reverse strand, counting down.
TTAATAAGGCACAAAGGGTGCAGGGACAAGCAGCACAGAAAGTACAGAGAAAAGCAGTGAAAGGAGGAGGCACAAAAGCAAAGCATGTAAAAATGGGGATGGGGAAGTGAAAGAAGGTAGGGAGCGTGGGAAAGAGAATGGGAAGGGGTGGGGGGGTAAGTCCCAGTGAGTAATTCACATAGTCATGGAGTAAAATTAGAGAGTTGGGAGCTCTCGTAGCATGGGTCCAAAGGATGATGGAGACTGCTCAGGGGGCAGGCGTTTGGGGGCCTCATTTTAATAAGATTTTTATGGGGGACAGAATAACTCTTCTCTGTGCCACCATAGAGCTAGTTCATTAACATAGTTGCATCATCTTGAAGTTATCAGCTCCATTTAGTTTTCTCTTACTTTTACTGTAGATGTCTGGAGCTTATATCTGAGGTTTACATACTACCAAAAAGTCCTCTGACAGCAAGGCCTAGATGGTTTCTCCTCATTTCGCACATAACCTCAGGATGTTGTTTTTAATTAATAGATGATGCAGATTGCAAATTATGCTCCTTTGAGCTTTAGGAGAGTCAGTATATGACTCCCCCTTTGCAATCTTGCTTCCTTCCTTTGTTGCTTTATATTGACTAATTATTAATTACTAAAGAAAGAGCGTATGATGAGAAACCAGAAAAAAACAAAATTTTAACACACTTGTAGACAGCCTAGATGTTTAATACATTTAGATCATGAACACATTCTTCAGGAAAAAAATTGATAGACTCTGGATATGGTGAACACCAAATAGAAATCCCCCCAAAGTGAAATTGATCTTAACAGAGAGAAAAAGACTTATTATTGATGTGTGAGTCAGCCCTGATTCAACTGGGTATAGTCAGACTACTGAGTTTTCAGAGCAAAGATAAGAATTAGTAATAAGCTAGAAGAATGATGAGAAAAAGACAAAAAAAAAAAAAATACCGCTACAACAACTTAATTCCAAACTATTCCAACAAGTAATTGACGATGAAAAATGGGGGAAAGATGACAGAAATGTAATAAATACCAATTATGTTATTTTCATACAGAAGTTTAACCAATGTAAATTAATTGCCATAATAAGAAAACCAGAAAAGACTTAAAAGAATCTTAGTCAGCAAACATGACTTATTTGCCAAGTGGAGAGAAATGGCAGCCAAAAGCAACACCAGCATATAATATATAATGGCCTGTAAAATCCTACAAATAAGAATGATGAATGATTATGAGCTGTATCACCTCATAAAGCAGAGGAAAGCATTGTAGAATAAAACCAGTTTAAAGATAGTCTGGCAAAAAACATAAAGTAAGTAAAATCACCCCAAGGCTATTTAAGTGCAAAAAAATGGAGGTACAACGAACAGAATAAAAATGGAAAAAATCTGCAAAGATTTTTTTTTTTAATAGCAAACTGTTTTCATTGTCAAGGACAATGGAGCCACCACACTTGGGCTCAACATCACAGTTCCAGATGCACACATAAGGTAGACAGAAATGTAACTAAATAGAAAGTTTGACCAAGTTCACAAAGACCTACATTAGTGATGCTACATTTGTTCGGGTGTTAAGGATCAATTCATAATATATCTGGAGGGAAATAATAACAACAATAATAATTAACATTTATATAGTACTTACTATGTATCAGGAACTGTGCTAAGCACTTTACCAATTATTATCTCATTTGATTCTCGCAACAATACTGATTCATAGGTACTGTTTTTATACCCATTTTGCAGATGAGGGACTAAAGCAAATAGAGGTTAAGTGCTTTGCCCAGGGACACACAGCTACTAACTCAGAGTCACACAGCTATTAAGTGTCTGAGATTGGATTTGACTTCAGATTTTCCTATCTCTCAGGGCCGGCACTCTATTCACCTAGCTATTCTTTTGGGGAAAGATACCAAAGGCATGGGGAAAAGCTCACTCCTTATTAATACTGAAAAAGGTGGCTGAAAGAAAATCAGTAACTGTTGGTGCATATGCCTACTTTCCCTAGGCATTCCCTACTATACAAAATTTTCATGAAACTCATTTACATATGCATTAAGGGGCTCTTAATGAAAGTATTTGTAAGAAACAAAATTTTGCTTTTGTAAACAACATTCTACAAAAGACCACATCTTTATTCATCTTACAAAGTAAAGATATAACGAATGCACAATCCCACTGCACTTAACTTTTTATTGACTATGGGAAAGCATTTGATTTTATAGAACAGAATAATGACTTAAAGACTCTTTTCCAACAAAGTTTCCCCAATTCATATATAAAAATCATTCAAGATTCCTTGGAAAATGTAACAGGGATGACATAAAATAGCGGGATCATTCATTAAAGGTGTTTACCAAAGTGATAGAAGAAATCTAGTGCAGTGTTCAAGATGAAAAAGAATGAAGTTTTCCAGTAGAATTTAAAGTGAACATTATAATGAAGATTCCTGCAGATATACAACGCATGGAAGAGATCTTAAATTGCTCAAAAGAGTTTGATCTCACCATTCACACAGGAAAAATTAAGTGGATGGAAAATTTATATTGCCCAAATTAAGACATCAACTTGCATTGACAATCCATAAAACTTTTCTGTCAGTTGTATATCTGAGGTAGACAGTACAGAACAACAATTAGATAGTCACCAAATTAAAAAGGAGAAAGAGATAGGGCTGAATTTGTTTTGGAAAATTGAAATACTTCAGTCTTGAGATAACTGAAAAAAATCCCAACTTTTTAATATAAATATTCTGTTGATGTTGTTGTATGATAGCAACAATCTGAAAAATTGAAAGTGGAAGGGAATTGAGAGGCCTGTGGAGTGTCTGAGAAGGCTACAACATATAACCAATGAGTAACTTCATGGAAATGTACGATACGAAGTGGAGAAATTGGCCACATGGCAAGAGCAAAGGGTGACAGGTGAACAGCTCAAGTACACTATTGATATCTTCATGATGTCAGGGGAAAAAAAATTTGGAAGGCTTCCAGGGTGTTGTAGAGAATACACAGAAGAGATAGGATGGACATGGATGGACAGGTTGTATTCTGCATAATTGGCTGAAACTACCAAATCAATGAGATCACAAGTCCATTTCAGTATCTGAGATCAATGACCCACATTTATAGGGGAAGCTGGCCTGCTTTAGGGTACAGAGCTATCTAGGCCATATAAAGGATACAAAGAAAGCATTTTATGGTTTTGTTAAAAACTTGGTTAAATTCTACTTAAATAAACTTTTTAAAGTTCTGTTTCAGCATATCTGAGCTATGATTTCAGGTTGGGTTTTGTTGTTTCTGTTTTTAACTTCTATTTAATTTAAGAAACCAATTTGTATCTAAAGCTGACTAATCCTGTGTTTCATAGCTGATAAAGAGATTTCTGTAAGTTGGTCAGGGAAAAAATAGCTAGTAAAAGAGAACTGACAAAAGTACAGGTAATAGGACTAAAAAATAGTTGATGGGATCTTCTTCTGATTATGGAATAGTCCTGTGGGTGGTTTCTCATGGCAGCATGTGGATCAAATAGACATTTTTTTTCCCTTTCCTTTCTTGAGTTGAGAGAGACGAGGAGAGGCTGAGTAGAACATCCAATAGTAAATCCAGTACTAAATACTATGGGCTGATAGTGAGAAGACTCTCTCACATGCAAAGCCAATAGGGAAAGCACAGGCAGCAGGACCTTTTAATATCCAAAGAAATGGCTGAAAATCAGTGGCAATGGGATACAGATGAGTTCAACTTTGAGTTAATAGATGTATGTTCTACCCAAGCCTAGAAACAACACTATGGTGAGAATAATAGACCTATAGACAGATTATGAAAGCTAAAACATGTTTTAAAGATCCCCTTTATTTTCCAGAGGTGAACACTGAGCCTTCAAAAATATGACTCAGTCATATAAACATAAGTGGCAAGACTGAGACTCGATTTGACTCTAGATTATTCTCCTACCAGATTACCTCCATCTTTTTGGTGAGACTGTTGTTGATTAGTGATATCCAAATCTTCATGACTTTATTTGGAGTTTTCTTGGAAAAGATACTAGAATAGTTTAGCATTTCTTCTTCCAGTTTATTTTACCAAGTAGAATACTGAAGCAAACAGGCCTAAGTGATCTGTCCTGGGTTATACAGCTGGTCTAAGACCAGATTTGAATTCAGGTCTTCCTGACTCCAGATCTAGCTCTCTATCCAATGTTCCACTGAATCAAGGCTCTAGTCTTTGAACAAAATTCAGCTCAAGCGGCACCTTTTACATGAAATCTTTCTTGATTCTCAACAATTAGTACTACCTGCATTTCCTATGTACTATGTATCTATTCTATGTTTGTATATATATTTTATATATATACATATAATATAGATATTATATATATATATATATTTATATGTACATACACTTATATGTGTGTATACATGTTATTCTCTATTCTTTCCCCTCCCCATTTAAAACTAAGCTTCTTTAGGGTAGAGATCATTTCATCTTAGTCTTTTTATCTCCAGTCTCTAGGACAGTGGTCCTCAAAGTGTAGTCCAAAGAATTGTTGGGGTCTCTGAAACCCTTTCAGAGGGTCTACAAATTCAAAATCATTTTTTATTTCTAATATAGTATATACTATATACTAATATAGTATAACCCATGTGAACACAAACCCTCGATAGTTTTTTAACAACATGAAGATACTGAGAACAAAAGTTTGAGAACCACTGCTCTAGGATATAATAAGCACTTAATAAATGCTTACCACCTGGTTTATTGCTAGCTTGGCCACTAATTATTTATGATAATTTTCAGCAGGTGACTTTCTTTTTTTAATTTCTTTTGTTTATTTGCTTCATTTTTCTGTTCTGTAAAATTAAAGGGTTAGAATGGGTGATAACTATGGTCATTGCTAGTTTTGACATTCAGTAATCCTACACTATTAAGCAATAATTGATTCTAGTTGAAAGTTACCTAATTGTAGGTATTATTTCTTTGAACTTTTTTTAATTGCTAGGTAGCACAATAGATGGAATGCCAGGACAGCATCAAGAACACATGAGTTTAA